>NW_027325357.1:37490247-37726860 GCF_036924035.1 Leuresthes tenuis
GGTGACCTGCGGCATAATGCAGAAACTATACGGTGACCTGCAGCACGAAGCAGAAACTATACGGTGACCTGCGGCACGAAGCAGAAACTATACAATGACCTGCAGCACGAAGCAGAAACTATACGGTGACCTGCGGCATAATGCAGAAACTATACGGTGACCTGCAGCACGAAGCAGAAACTATACGGTGACCTGCGGCACGAAGCAGAAACTATACGGTGACCTGCGGCACGAAGCAGAAACTATACGGTGACCTGCGGCATAATGCAGAAACTATACGATGACCTGCGGCATAATGCAGAAACTATACAGTGACCTGCGGCATAATGCAGAAACTATACAATGACCTGCAGCACGAAGCAGAAACTATACGGTGACCTGCAGCACGAAGCAGAAACTATACGGTGACCTGCGGCATAATGCAGAAACTATACGGTGACCTGCGGCACGAAGCAGAAACTATACGGTGACCTGCGGCATGATGCAGAAACTATACGGTGACCTGCGGCATAATGCAGAAACTATACGGTGACCTGCGGCATAATGCAGAAACTATACGGTGACCTGCAGCACGAAGCAGAAACTATACGGTGACCTGCGGCATGATGCAGAAACTATACGGTGACCTGCGGCATGATGCAGAAACTATACGGTGACCTGCGGCATAATGCAGAAACTATACGGTGACCTGCAGCACGAAGCAGAAACTATACGGTGACCTGCGGCACGAAGCAGAAAGTATATGGTCACTTGCGGCACAAAGCAGAAACTATACGGTGACAGGAGAGACTGAAATGACCATAAACGTTATTACAGCCAGTGTAAAGAAAAAGCTGCCATTCAGTAATTTTGATTCCAACTGTTCAGATTGTTTGAATTAAGGTGAATCTGACTCTCAGAAACAACAGTGTGTGTGTGCAGCTCATTGACATAATCAGTGACTGACGTGTCAACCAAACACCTTCGTACCATATTTATTGGGGGCGAAGCACCCATTGTGTTAGTAGCTTTTGCTATTATTATTGATCTACTTTCTGCTGCAATTGAAGTCTATGGCAGCCCCTAGAACGCTATGGTAAAAAGTTTTGAAATTTGACACACGTATTCAGGTCAGTGTCATTAGCAAAGTCAAGAGTTTTCATTCCCGAAAAGTGAACTCTCTTGTGCCACCAACACGTCAAAGTTTGAAGTGCATTCAGCAGTATAACTTTGGACTCGTCAGTCCAAATTTCACAAATGAGGTACCGTTGGAATTCTTGGATCGAGACGAGTCCAACACACCCTATGATGTCAGATTCCGTCTAATTAGATTTTCCACCATTTTGAATTTCATCAAAAACGTTCAAAAAGCATTTCAGGTCACGCAGATTGTCCGATTACAACGGGATTTGACACACAGAATCTTCAGACCAAGCCGCACAAAATTTGTGATGTGGAATTTTTTTTTTTAATTTTTCGCTTTCGTTTGCCCTTAGCAGCTAGTCAAACTCGGTGCCAACACGCCAATCAGGAAGTGAGGCCATATCTCTGCGATGCATTGATGTATCGATGCCAAACTTGGTGTTTGGACTCATGACGCCTTCCTGAGGAGCCATAAGCATGCCGGCTATGTAGCCCCCCCCCCCCCCCCCCCCCCCCAAAGCTATATTTCCATCTTAAAATCTTTACTGAGAAATATTTTGGTAATGACCAGACAGTTTAACCAACAGAAATATATAAATAAACTGTTCTTATATTTCAAAGGAGAGGATTAAACTTAAGGTATTTATTTATTTCAATCCATTTTGGCTTCCTGGGTTAAAATGTTGTTTTGTTTTGTTTTTTTCTTTGTTAACCATTAAGAACATATTTTGTTACTGTTTTGCCAAAATCCTTTCCGAATCAGTGATGCAGTGGAGAGTAGAATAATATGAAACCATTTTATCAAAGTTGATCTAAGCAGTGCTCCTTTTTGTGCTGCTGCTGTTTTCAGTGGGGATCACCAGCAATGTAAGTGGAAACAGTTTGTCTGAAGCCACTTATAAAAGCATGTTATGCCTCTTAATTTGTCTTTTTTTCCCTGCGTCGTATCAAAAACGTTATTAATCATTGAATAATATTCATTCAGTAACATAACAACCATAATCCACAGCAACACCTATTCACGAGGAGTCTATTCAAGCCATGTTCAGCATTCTCAGAATATTAGTCGAATACCTTTGGAAATACCCCCCTGGCCATGACACTAGGGCCCTGAAATGACCAACATGTAATTATCAAATGGGTCATGAACCCACAGTGGAAAAAGTCAGCATTAAATATATAAAGTTACAGCAACTGAGGCCTCTACAGTGTAGCAAGTCAAACATGCTTTGGTGGTCAGTCTGAATAGTTCAATGTGTTGTCAGGCAGCATAGCTCTAACACTATCCACCAACCTGGGTTTACTGGTTTTCAGGGAAAAGATTGAAGAGACTATGAGCAGAACCAACCTTTTTCAATGAGGCAGGTGTAGGCAAGTTAATTTAATGAAACTGAAACTGTCCCACGGTGCTGGAGGAAATTAACAAAATGATTGAGGGTGAGTGTACGAGATCCAGCCAGAAAAGTAAACGCCTGTGAACATCTGGCTCTTGGGTGCAGACTGGAAGGGTTTAATCACCATTCAAACCTGAGTCAAATGGATCTGCAGAAGACAAGCGCTTTCATCAGCCCCAACTCGGAGTTGTGGTCAGTAGAAACAGCCTGGAGGACACAGTGTAATGTCATCCATTCATGTTGTCACAGTGACACGCATGTCTACTGAGAGACAGAGGTATACGGGACTTGTAAGTTTTAGCCCACTGAGCAATGATGATAAGGCTGCAACTACAAGCAATGAAAAAAAATGTATGGCTTGTTTTAGTGGGTCTACAAGCATTTAAGAAAACCCATTAAAACATGCGACTTCTGGAGTAAAAACAGTATCGCTGTACTGTATGTGGTGATTAAGATTCTGGGATGGTTACAACAGCTGACCAAGAAGTTAAACTGTGTGAAAGTGGCCATCAAACCCATGTTAACATGAATATTTACAATCTCTAGAAATCCCTTAATGACCACTCATTAGTAATCTTCACAACCTGAAGGCAGGCAGGCTGGCCAGAGGTCTCCTGCAGTGTGGAACACCAGCCTGCTCCCTGGGGGCCTCAGGGCTGGTGGACCCTCCAGTAGAGGAGCCTCCCTCCAAGGCCTGGGCCCCCTTCTCTCGAACCTTCGTCTTCAGTTCTGCCACTAGCTGGTCAAAGTTTTTGCTGCGGCCCGCCACTTTCCTCCGCTGGTGGATGGAGTGGATCTGAGGATGAGTATAAAGATTCAGATAAAGCTGAGGACACTCTGCTTGTTTCAGTTGTGTTCACATTTGGATCCATCCCAGCTTCAGCTTTAAGTAACGACTGAGAGACACTTCAGGTGAACACTATTTAAGTTTGTTTTTTTTCCCCAGAGAGAAGGGACAATATCGTTTCTGGACTGCCAATCATTTTAAAATCCTCTTGTGCTGAGGGGTTTCAACTTAAGACTCCATCTGTGGTCACACTCACACACAGCTCTGCGAGTTACAACACATCCCATAGCGTAAACAAACTTGTGAAACTAAAAGACGTTTCAATACATGATAATCACTTTTTCTATCGCTAAATGAATAGCATAATGAGCCCATGGCATTGTACGGGGCAGATGCGACTTATTGCTCTGTGATACAGGCCACACTATCAGGCCATGTTGTCTCACACCAAATGGACATGGCCTCCCACACTCACACCAACCACAATACAAGGACTCTTCCTGTGTCTTTAAGAGGAACTCCGGTATTTTCAAATCTAGAGCTTATTTCTGGCATGAAATACGTTCATCTACTCACCGAGAACATTTAGGTGAAAGTCGGCGTCCTTCAGAAGATATTTAGATAACTCGAGATCCATATAACTGAGTGAACGGGGCTTAGACGATGCAGCCTCTAAATAAGGCATTATCTGTCTTTATTTCACCAATACTTTAAGAAGAATGAATGAATGTGTGCTATAGCTCTGTTAGCTCATAGCTCTGTTAGCTCATAGCTGCTGTGTTGTTGTTATTGGCAGCTATCGGGGGGCTTATAGAGGGCTCTCTACACACTCGTCTACTGCCAGAAATAAGGTCTAGGTTTAAAAATACCAGAGTTTCCCTTTAATCCATTTGCATCGCTCAGTATCAGATGGAGCTGATCAGTAGCAAAAAGCTGGGATTGTGCTTTCATTAATCTGAAAACCGCTCTGATTTCATTATTCCCAACTTTGCACTTTTAATGGCAGTTTAGTTTCCTTCAGTGCGACACTGTAGGCCTTGCCAACCCCCCAATGCAATTAATGGGAAATAGCTTAAAAAGAAAAAAAGCAATTCAAACGTTCATGTGCTTGAAAACAACCCTTACCAAGCTAAATAAAACTTAGTCAGACACAAGGACATAGAATCTACATTTCATGCAATTAAAAAGTTTTTGCTGTCAACTTTCCGAGAAAGGATGATTACCAAAAATAATACCTAAACTTATTAGCTGTTGTCCAATTGACGAAGAGACCACACTTGTGTTTCTGCTCTGATGTGTTTTAATTAAGTTTAATTAATGTTTTTATTAAGTCAAAGACACAGATGATCCCACCATACACTGTCACCAGAACTATGAAGAAAAAACACCACTGTGTTGCTGAAAGCCTTCAGAGTCAGAGGAAGCGGAGCTACTTACATTACATGTCAACAGACGAGTGCAGACTTTCTTCCTGTCGGGGTCGAGGACGCCGCAGTGTTTGTCCAAGTCACACTCCCTCTCTGAGGATACAGACACAATCTCAACCATGACATCACAAACGATAATTAAGGCCTTCCTTTGTGAGGCAGGGAAAAAAAATACAACAATTACAAATATTGACAACTGTGTCTATGTTTTCTACTAACTTTATCACATGGTAGATTTCACCTTTACACATGAATATTAATGTTGAAAAGGGTGCAAAACACTGTCATCATATCATGATGGCAACACATATTCTTTCTTAATCTTATAATATGATGATGTTTTATGCGATTACATCTGTACGACTACTCTTAAAGAGTCTCAATTAAATTAATACAAATTAGATAATCAGGCCATCCACTCCTCTACCTAACAGTCAGCATTACCCCAGTCTGTCCTTGTGAACTCACTGGAGGCCACTTTGTTGTAGGGCCGGGGGATCCGATGGCCCGAAACCACAAAGGGCTGAGCAGAATCCTTCCTCTGAGTGGGGTGCCTGTCACTGGGTGATGGCCTACCAGTGGGAGCGCCTCCATGTGGCCAAGGAGGATCTCTGAGTGAGGGAGGTGGAGACATTAACTGAGGCTCCAGAGGCGGCGGCTGCTTGAACACTGATGATTCTGAGTGGCTGCTGTGGGAGGACATCTCCAGCGGGGAATGTCTGTGGGACACGAGGAGAATTACCAGTTCAAAGTTAGCTTTGTGACATATCCTACCAAAGTTTTAAATACAGATATGAAAAGTCAAATCACACCCTCCTCTCTTTGCATGGAGATGATTTTTTTTGGGACCTGTGCAGTAGGACTGCCACGATTAGTCAACTAGTTAAAATAGTTGACAGCTAATTTAATTGTTGATGCGTATTTTTTTTTTTGTGTTTGTTTTTTCAAACTTTGTTTTTCCTCAAAGCTGCTGCAGCACCTTCCACTGCTGCGTCTGCCTTTCTGTCCTTGACACACATGCGCAGTAGTGGTAACCGGGGTCAGCCGTGATGTCACAGGAAGTTAAACCAGACGGGCTCTGGTATCATGGCTACCCGGCAACGGAGCTCAGAAGTGTGGGAGCATTTTAAGAAACCTAAAGACAAATGTGTGCAATGCAATATCTGTAAGGCAGAACTTGCCTTCCACGGCAGCACAACGACGATGCACGAGCACCTGAAAAGGAAGCATGTTGTTGTAGCCGATTGTGAAGAGGGACGTCATCTTGGTAAGCTAACTGGCTAGTTAGCTGCTAAAATTAGCGTAAACAGAGAGTTAACTTGCTACTTACTCATATTGATAACTGTAAACGTTAACATATTTCATGTGTTTTCTGTAACGTTATAACACTGATGTGTTAGAATAGGAAGGCTAATGTTACGTTTCAGTGCTAAAATAGTACGTTCATCTTCAATGGACGGCTTTGTGACAAAGCTAGCTACATCCACACCTCAGCAAGCGAATGTCTTGACTGAGTCCGCTCTGAACGTGTTGGTGTTATATTTGAGTCAGTGAGACCAAAACTTTTTGTGAATAATTCCTTAGTTTCAGGTGCCTGCCTCATTTAATTTAAATGCAGCTATGTTTGATGCCAGAGACAAATGAAGGAAAGACCAACCTAAAAAACCTTGAAGTATTTATTTTTGTGTGTTTGCTACACAGTTAAATAATTGTTTGTTGCAACAAGCTGCATATTTCATCAAAGGGTTAATGAACTATGATATTAATTGTCTTTTTTTTTTTAGTTAGCATATACCTTAAACACGCCAAGCTGAAAGCTAATGATGATTATCTAAGAGCAGCTGCACCCTGGTGCGATAAGCTGTATGTTTTACATTCAATATACGTACGACCCGATTAGTCGACTAATCGAAAAAAGTAATCTGTGATTAGTCGACTAATAAAATAATCGTTTGTGGCAGCCCTACTGTGCAGTAACTTTAGTTTTTGAGTTAAATAATAAAGAGGTATCACATATTAATGAGGGAGCTTTAGAGGAGTTGGTGGGTAGACTCTGTCCCTTTCAAACAGAGCCAAGGTAGCCATCTTATTTCATTTCCAATACCTGCCCATCTATTTTCTAAATATTTCCAACATTTCCAAACAGATCATCACATTAATCTCTGGGCAGAGTGAAAAGCAGATTTCCCTAAAAATGTTTTACTTGGATCCAGCCAATACCTTTACTCTGAACAATATATTTGATGCTTGACCCCTAAACTCAGGTTTGAACTTTGTTTCTGACTTGTGCCACTGTTCTTACCTAACTCCATCCTTGGAATTCTTGGAGTGTTTGTACAGGGGTGGGGTGGAGGGTGAAGGTGGGGCTGCCCGTAGCTGCCCAAGCACCTGCCCTCGACCCTCCCATGACGAAGCGGAGGCAGTGTTGGTCCCGTGGGAAGGGGAGTGGCCGTGTTGGGGTCTCTGGGGCAGAGGTGCAGGTGTGGGAGAGCGCAGTCGGCCATACAGCTTTGCCAGAGGGCCGTGTCTCCGCTCGCAGTGCTTTTCAAACGCCTGAGGCTTCACTACTTGGCCACAATGGCTGCACACCACCAAGTAGAAGTCATCATGGCCAGGGTAGAGGCCAAAGATGGACATGTCTGGAAGGAGAAACATGTCATTTTGAGAGAGCAGGTAGAGATGATGATGCATTATTCACAGTGGTGGCTACTCTCACTTTGGGCTGCTATACCTTGTACATAAGCGTGTGAGCTTTGTGTGGACGACTGGTGTGACCACAGGTACTAATTTGTGGACTTAATTCAATATGCATATGTGCAACAAACCACAGTCTGAACACACTGATCTGATGGAATGCAGCCCTCCAACTAAAAGAGACACGTGTCCACATCTACGAGGGCCGCAGTCAACCACGGGCAGGACCACAACCAAGAACGGCCTGATAGAATTGTTAGAATTTCTTTAAAATGAGAGCCAACACATTCTCTGAAGAAGATGAAAACTAAGTGATAAACGAGAACAAGAAGAAGGAACAGAAAACACGTGGATGACGACCACGTCTTCTTCATCAGGTCGTTTGTTTGGCTGGTATTCCTATGGATGCAAATGCAGCATGGCAGAGTGCAAGAAGGCAGGCATGCTTCCAAACACACACTATCAAGGTATTTCTTGTGATCCATTGTATGATTCTCAAATGAGGGACACCGTGGAAGTGTCTGTTGGACAGCTGCTGCCACGGACAGACAGCCTGATGGTCCAACATCAATACTCACTTAAGTCTTTGCAAAGCTGGACCTCCAATGAATTACTGCCTGTGGCCAAAGCAGGAGACCAAAAACAACTAAGGCGCAGTTCAATGAGACTATACAGGTTACTGCTAGTCTGCAGTAATAACAGTGGACATTTGAGATTTGCATATACTTTATTCCATTATGATATTCAGAGCCAGGATAGTCTTGACTTAAGCTCCTTTCAGATCTCTTCATTCATCTGACAGCAAGTAAAGATGTAGACATGGTGTGTGAACGAGCATCCTGCTGCTGCTCTGTACCAACTTTAACCAGTATTTACAAGGTCAAACCAAGTAACTAGCCCCACCCAGCATCTCAACCAAATGACAACTGAGCTGCATCTTCTGCTCTCTGACAATATGTTCAACAGCTCCCATCCACCACCATGTGGTTTAACAAAGTGCAGTGAGCATGATACTAAATCCTTTAGTAAATTATATGTTATGAGAAAACAATGAATCTAAAGACCAGCAGTTTTGGGTGGTGCTCAAACAGTCAGCTGTGGAGTTGATAACAACAACACGGTTACTGCAGTACTATCAAACCCTTTCTGTATAACAAGGACTGTTCAAAAGCCTTAAAGATGCAGAAAAGTATCATTTTGAGATGTTTGCCCTCACTGCCAGCGTTTTACACAACCAAGTCTTCTAATAATCCTTTACGGTGTAGTGTGACATGCGTTTCATCTTTTAAGTCCTAAGTGATGCACAGGTTGCATCAAAATTTTCAAAACACACCAACTGTCAGGCTGACGAAGAAAAAAAAAGAAAGAAAAGGCTTTTGGAGGATAGTTTAAAGTTTGCCAGGAATCTTCTCAAGGATTTGATTTCATCCCTTATACTGGGTTCAATTATCATAAATTACTGATAGAAATTGTTCTGATTGTACCTGTTGCTGTAAGAACTTTTCTGTCGTATGTCAGCCCAAAATCCTGACAAACATTTTCAGGTCTCCCTGTTGCTGCCACAGGCAGGTCTGAATGAAACGTGAGGAACATTAACAAGAGAATGACCCATGTGAAAATGAATTGATGTCACTTTAACAGCCATTGGTGTTATTAGTCTCTAGTCTGCAAAGGACTTAAGCCGTATGGACGTCAGTGACTTACCCTCTTTACTGAGTGACATAGCCTCTGCAACCTTTTTGCCATTCTTGTTGCAGTCATCCACATCAGGCCCTAAAACATCACATAACACACATGTTCAAAAAGCCCCTTGAGAGCTCTGATGCCTAAAAATAGTACATCCATTTCAAAACAAATAATAATCTTATCTCATACATCATACAGTTTATCAGGTCGTTCAGCTGGGTTATATAAAGGACTGACTTACAGGTCAACTGCTCCACTTCAGGCTGCTATTCTGTGCTTTTATCAGAGCTAGCTGACAATGAGTTGCTGTTTGCACTGTGTAATGAATAAAGACATTATTTAATAGTTATGGTCCCTGCATCACTTGGGGGAAGATGTGAGACAACTGGTGAGCGCACATACTTCAAAGTGGCCGATACAGGAGGACTTTTTAAGTAATATCTCCTGGCATATATAGTCATGTTTCCATGAGTACAGCGGTGGAAGGGAGGCTGCCAGTCGTCAGATAACGTTAAGATGAGGCTAAAAGAACACCGGTTAACGCTGGCTAATACCAAAGGCTGGGCCAGCATTTACATGGTGGTAGCAGCAGCAGACTCCTCCTCCGTCACCGGTACCTACTCTGATCCTCCTTTGGCTAGCATTAGCATGCTAACGCTGGCTGCCGTGCTAGCCTAGCTTTCCACGGTGAGAAGTTGCTCGCCCAGCCACCCTCTCTAACCTCCTTCCGCTCGGATGCCACCGCTGCCCAGCTGCTATCAGTCACAGCAAGCGGATTCCTGAAGTGCTGGCAGCATATTTTACTGTCACGGCATCAAAACAAACGCTATAATGACCATGTCTTAACATATTTCACTATTTTTGTCTTGAAGACAGCGTTTGCCTTGGGAGCAGCGAAAAAGCAACATGTTATCCACCCAGCACTAGGACCCGGCAGGGTCTTTGTTTGGGTAACATGGTTAGCCTTGTCCATCGTTTCTACAAAAAATTAACCACAGTGATTTTGTAAAATGATTCCGTAGAAAATAGTGTTTGCGCCAGAATGCTTCCTTACCGTCTGCTGCTGTCACGCAGGCCAAGTCGGCCCAGGCAGTCCAGCTCTGACCAACGAAATCATCGAGACTAGGTACCCGCCGATCCAGAGCAGCCATTACTTTTGCTGCGCGTTCACGCACCGCCATCATCACTGCGCGGCAAGCAACTTACGTCATATGTCGCGTTCTCGAAAAGATAGGAACTTCCTGCGTGCGCGTTCTGAAACGGTCTGAGCAGAAGGGATTGAGAGAGCTACATATTTACTCACATCAATTCAATACAGTTCTGATTCATATATACATATATCTGAGAAATCTGACCACTCTCTTTTACACAAATTAATTACATAAATGTAATCCTATGTTAAGAAAAGCAAGTTCCTTTGTAAACATATCAAATTGAGAGGATTCACTGTGTGAGGCACAGCATTATCACAAGAAAACAATAAAAGTAGGTACCCCATTCTTTAGTATAAGTAAAGACAATGCAAATGGAAAAACACACCCTGGATTCTGTGCAGCAAATGTCTAAGAACTCTCTGATCAAACTGATGTGGCTTTATTTTTTGCCCTGAGGCAGCAGGATGGGGTCACACCTGGCCCCAGGATTATGTTCACTGGGAGAATATGTTCCAAAATGGTGACCAGAAGTCACCAGCCCACAAACGTGAATACACCCTCCTCTTTTCTAATCCCCTTACGTGTGGTTAAGCCTCACACAGCTATTCAGAGCTGCACCAAACACAATTCACCACAAAGACATATTTCTGGGTCTTCCTCAAGGGTCTGGTGCTATCAGTCATTTAATTATTTTTTTGTTCCACAAAATAGGTTGTAAAATAATTGACCTTTGACATCCTCATAGTCTCAGACAGTGTTTTTATTTTGTACTGTTGGATCTCAGAGCTGCATTAGACACTGAAACATGTCTGGATTAAAGTAACCACTTCAAATTGGTCTAAGTCATATTTATCTGATAGATTTCAACCACTTTGTTTATGTACGCAAAGAGTCATTTTTTAATTTATATATACTTCCATTAGGGAACATTATCAGACAGCATAACACAAATTTCTTTTTCCATGCAGATGATTCTCCATGAAACCAATCAGTTGGTCAAGCATGTCTTGAAGACATAGATCTGGATCACTATGAAATTTCACACAAAACTGTGGTTGTCAAGTTAGCAGTCAAGCACAACTTGGAACTGACCCTGAGTCACTGAATGGTTTGGCAGATCAACATCTTGAGGCCAACCGAAAGTCCTTCTCTAAGGCATCGCCATATTTCTCCCATGCCTGAGTTTTGGCTTCAGCAACCACCAACACTGCAGTCCTTTTGGCTATTCGGTACCTGTTAGCATCCAAACCCGACAGGCCTCCTTCTTCAGCTTGGCGGCTTCCCCCACCACTGATGTGCACCAGCAGCTCTACTGATTATCCCAACAAAAGGCACTGACAACCTTCAGGCCACAGCTTCTGTAAGCCACATCCGCAGTGGAGGTCGTGAACATGGTCCATTCAGATTCAATCTCCCCTGGTAGATGAGAAAAATTCTCAGAGTTGTGAGTTGAAGATCTTGCAGACATGGGCCTCCACACGGATTTCCCAGTTCACCCTTACTACACGTTTGGACTTAGGTCTATCTGTCAGTCTTCAAACATATCCAACTCACCACCAGGTGGTGATCAGTTAACAGCTCTGCCCCTCTCTTCACCCAAGTGTCCAACGCATATGGCCACAGGTCTGATGATAGGCCTACCATCATTGACGTTTGGCCAAAGGTGGCCCATTTCCAGGTACACTTGTGATCAAACATGGTGTTTGTAATGCACAATGCATGGCTAGCACAGCAGTCCAAAAACAAGACACCACTCAGATTCAGATCAGGGAGGCTATTCATCCCAATCACAGCTCTCCAGGTCAAACCATCATTGCCAACATGGGCACTGAGGAACAACAGAATCCCCATTTGGCACCCACTCCAGAGACATCAAGAAGGCCGGGTGATCTGAGCCCAAACAACAGTCAGAACCTTCCCTCCTGCAACTTGCAATCGCAGCGAGGCGACCCTCTCGCTTACTGGGAACAACTCAAACATCGAGGCACTCATCCAGGGGCTTGTGAGTATATTTCTGCAAGCCACTGTACACAGAAGTTCCTGAAATGTCAAACTATCTGTTAACCAGAAGGATGGGTGGTGAACTGTTAGCTTGCTAACTTCTAAACACATGCATCAGTAATTAAAAAAGAAAAAAAGAGACAGAATCCAGAAGTAGTGAAGCTCTCTTGTTTTACATGTCAATACAGATGAACCATTTGCACAAACAAGGGATAAAATACACAAAGTTCATCGTCAATAATCCATTATAAAAACATCCCACTTTTATGGTACTCTAAATAAACCAAGATTTATCTTTAAAATTAATCTGGGTGTCCTGTCCTTAAAATCATATATTACTTAACTTGAGACTCCAATATTCCCTGCAGTCAAAATGACCCAACACTTTATTAATGTTGAGTTAATTCACACAGATGCACCTTAGTGCAAAGCAAAGACGTTTTATGTTGACATAAAGTCAAGAGTGACTCATGAATTCAACACAAAAAGTGACAATGAATGTAGTGGTTATCAATTCACATCAACAGCACAAGGAGCAGGATTAAAAGAAAGCAGCAGTCCATCAACCATGTTTTGTCTGTTGAAATGTGAAACAGTTCGGTCAGAGGTACTCAGGGGCACAACCAACTTAACACAAATTTAGTTGTTTTTTTTAAATAAAAATGAAGGAAAAGTAATTGAACACAAGTTGCACACGGAAACATTTCCCCTGTGAAAAAGATGAAGCCATCACTGTTCAAATATACAGCAGACCAATTCAGATTGATAAAAATACACATCAACTGTATATAAATAATGTCACTGTAAGTGCAACAGAAGAAGGAATAGTTTTAGAGCAAGGGATCAGTCTGGAACATTTATATCAAACTAAAGCTAAACATAGTTTGGGCTGACGTGTAAACTCCAATGTGAGGTTGAGCACAAACGCACCTGGAGTAATCCTGTAGAATCTCCTTCGCTTTGGACTGAAAACAAACTAAATGCTTCTACAACCTGAAAATGACACTTTCCAATAAAGGTCTTCTTACGAGGATAATATGAAAACTGCAGAAGGCATCAGTGTCAGTAAACAAAAAGTGTGTTGAATCCAAGTGTTTTAGCGGATTAGAACACTGGAGGGGAACAGCATAATAAAATATTGTGGCCTCCAGGCCATAAGTCACCCATTGGACTCTTCTTCAAAAAGCTTGCATTTGCTCCTTCCTACACATCTGCCTCTGTAAGGTTCTTATGGCTACATTTGCTCCTTTTCCTTCTGCATCGGCTGAGCTTCATCTGAGAGTCACATTTTTACATTAGGTGGTGCTTTGCAGGGAGGACAAGGCGCTCACGTGGAGCAATGCAGGTCTGCTGCACTCAAAATCACATATGCACAGTTCAATGTTTAAACTCATGCTACTTAACCTAAACTGCTAGTTGTACAAAGTGTAAAAGCATATTAGTTTTTATTTGCACTCATGCTTTGAAAGCTCAAAGGTGCACAGTGTTGGATAAACATTTTGGGAAAAGTGTAGAACAAAGGGGTACTCAGAGATTAAGGACTAACTAAAGCTAAAGAACAAAAGAATGGGGTTGGGAGCTGAAAGGGGGCATTCGTGACATTTTTTCTTTTTTAATTTCATTTCTGCAGGTAAACATCACTGCGCCACATAACACATTTCTCTGGTGGAAAATGGCTATGCTTAAGGACCCCCCGTGATGTGGTTAAGGCACAGGGGCCCCTCCTTCCTCCATGGTGGCTGGTGGGTTCGGATCCTTGTGGAAAGGAGTCTCCTTGTAAATGAACCAACAGTTACCTGCCCACAGGATCACGTTCAAAAAGCCAAAAGTCTAAAGAAAAACACAGAAACAGGATCATCAATCAATCATCAACAAATAAATGTTAACAGCTAAAAGCTTTAGAAACTCATTAACTTATATTAAGCCATGTATTAAAAAGCATGTGGGCACAAAACACGCCTTAGTCATGAGCAGAAAAATGCTATAATTATTTCGCCATATCAGATAGGAGATATTTTGGGGGAAATGCATTAATTATTTTCAAAGGAGCCTGACACATTTCAGTCTTATGTTTTCCCAGAATGACATGTTAGAGTGCTGCAGCAAACTCACTCCAAGCAGTGAAGGAGAAGGTGTGGTTTGACTTTTAAAGACCAGAGTGCACTGCCTGCCCCTCTATGCAACAATAATCTATCATCAGCCACTCACTCCCATGTGGTGCATCGTGTTGAAATTAAAAACTAGCAGTTTGAACAAATGGATGAAAGTATTCACAAACATGACTCGCACCAGAGAGCTGCCTTCATTACTTAAGTCAACAAGGGGCTTAAAATAGCCTTCAGACATTTTGGTGCATATTTCACAATGTGTATCTGTTCCACCACATCCAAAAGGTGGACTGTCAGACTGAGACTGAAGTGGTCAAATAAGGACAAGGGACCAGCAGGTTCACAAAACTACATCAACTTTGTGCTCATAAAGTACATCTGTTTGCAAATACAAACTCTTCTAAACATGTATTTAGTTCAAACCAGAGAGAGGAACAGTGCAGTGAAAGTTATCAATGCAATGGTAAACAAGTAAGGAAGCGTTGACACAGACCTGCACTTCTCTGGGAGCCTGTTCCACATATTTCGTCCATAAAAAGCAAAGGCAGCTTCTCCAGCTTTAGTTCTAACACTGGGCTCTCATAACGTATGAGACTATCTGAGATGTACTGTGGCCCCAAACCATTTAAAGCTTTATAAACCATCAGCAGTATTTTAAAAAGGGCAGCCCTGAAACAAACGCTTCAAGATATGGGTCTGAACAGAGATAGTGACCAAATCGAAACAACTGGACAAGCTTTTGAGACCAGCTGGTACGATCACAATAGCTTCCTTCCCATCCAATGAAGCAACCAGCAAAGCAGCCACAGAGCCTACAGCATCATCCTTGACTCCTCCCACAATTCCAACAGATTGTTTTCCCATTTGTCAATAAAGAGGAATTCTAAAAACTAACAAGAACAGGTTCCTCAAACGATTCGTACCTCTGACAGTGTATGCCAGGGCCAACAGCTTCTCCACTGTGACTCGTGGGACTTAAGCAGGGACTTGATCAGGGCTCTCTCAGGGCTAGGGGGCCATTGATTGTGGCCCGATAACAAGGCCCAGACAGGGCTAACGGAGGATGATGCATGTAAACAGCAGAAATCACCCGGGACATGGCTCAGGTACCACATTCAGAGACAATCAATGAATTTTTTTACATTCATTTATTCAGCCACTAATTTATTTTGCTAGTTAACCAGTGAAATGACTGAACTCAAAGTCTGTGTCTGAAGTAAAAGTTGGTGCAGTTTGTGCAAACCTATTGTAGTTATTCACCGTAGTGCTGCTTTGCATTGGGTACAAAATGCACTGCCCCACTTTCACAACAGGTGAGGTGACGTTTACGACGACACAACATGTTGTGGGGGGCTTTAAGGGCATTACTCCAGGGCCAGAGGCCCCACAGTTTCAGCAGTAGTAGGTGATTCAATTCTACCCAAGATTAAAAGTTCTCTATGAATGTGTAACCCCGCCCCCCCATCCAAATTACTGCAGCAGCCACTTCTATCATGTCTATCAGATTTGGACGGTTGTTCTATAGATCGGCTTTAAAAGTTGATCAAACAAAATTCCCCGCAGTTGTCTGTCACAAGACCAACGTAAGAACACTGAGAAATTAGGGTTTTATCAGGAAGGTTTAATAGGGCCTGCGTCAGCTGTCTCTAACACATCTTACCACTGAGGCATTTAGGCGGCCCATGGAAGGGAAATCTCCAGCTTTACAGATATCCGAGCATAACTCCACCAGGTGGCTGGGGTTAGTGGCCCATTTGACATCAGTCAGGCCTTTGCCCCAAGCCGAGGAGGACACGAGCCACAGAAAGGCAAAGGCAGCAGTCACAACCAGGTCCTGGTCACAGTAAAAAGGAAAAATAACATGTTAATGTACATATTCATACCATATTCACTTAGACACAAGTGTATGTATATATATATATATATATATATATATATATACATACACATACACTCACTCGCCATTTTAGGGCTGAACGATATGGAAAAATAATCTTTTTTTTTTTTTTAAATATTGCCATTGCAATTTAATAAAGCAATTCTTTTTTTAAGTTCCTTGTCTTTTGTATTTTTCAACAAATATAGGGATTATATAGTAGACAAACTCAGCTGTTTTCAGCTCTGCAGTCACTCTTTGCTTGCATTTTTTATACAGCTCCAGTATAGCAACCTGGCTAAATACGTTTGGGATGGCATGCTGCACCGCTTATCCAGTGTATTAATTAAGGCTGTAAACCCAGGCTTGGTCACCGTGGTGATGGGCATGCCCCTTGCCGAAAACTCGTTATTGCTTGAGTAATTTCTCCGTGCCGTTTTGACCAAGTTTCATGTGGAGTCATGCTTTCCAACATTTCAGTTAACTGTCTGGTGCTGTGTTGATGATGTGATACGCTGCTAATCACCATTTGAGCCATGCAGTTATATATGACTTTATGGTTTTTTAAAATTGTTGAAACAAGTTTGTCGTGTTGCCTCGCGAGGTAGCAACAGTAACAAGACATGTTTTGCACAATACCTGGCGCTGTGCAGCATCCTGTTTTTTAAAACCAAAATAATTCCACACAGCTGAAGTACTGCTCCTCTTAGAAACTAACACTTCTTTAGTGTTGGCTGCTGTCGTGGCTGTGCCTGAGGTCATCTCGTCTGGTCAGTTTTTTTTGTCCCTTTGTGTGTTGAAAGTCACACGACTTAAATCGCAATGTATGCAATTTTTTTACATTGGGATTTTATCGCAAATGCAATTAATTGTTCAGCCCTTGGCCACTTTATCAGGTACATCTGTTTCATTGTTTGTTAACACAAACAGCTAATCAGCCAATCGCATGGCCGCAACTCAATGCATTCAGGCATGTAGAGGTGGTCAAGACAACCTGCTGAAGTTCAAACATCAGAATGGGGAAGAAAGGGCATTTAAGTGACTTTGAACGTGGCATGGTTGTTGGTGCCAGATGGGCAGGTCTGAGTATTTCAGAAACAGCTGATCTGCTGTGATTTTGACACACAACAATCTCTAGGGTTTACAGAGAGTGGTCCGAAAAAGAGGAAAATATCCAGTGAACGGCAGTTGTGTGGACGAAAGTGCATTGTTGATGTGAGAGGTCAGAGGAGAATGGCAGACTGGTTAAAGATGATAGGAAGGCAACAGTAACTCAAATAAGCACTTGTTACAACCAAGGAACCAAGGAATACAATCTCTGAAGGCACAACACGTGGGACCTTGAAGAGAACGGGCTGCAGCAGCAGAAGACCACACCGGGGGCCACTCCTGTCAGCTGACAACAGGAAAGTGAGACTACAATTCGCACAGGCTCACCAGCATGGACCCATCCTGCCTCGTATCAACTGTTGAGGCTGGTGGTGTAATGGTGGGGGGCTCAAAGTGTGCCATTTTCTTGGCACATTTTGGCACCCTTAGTACCAATTGAGCATAGTTTAAATGCCGCTGCCTACCCGAGGATTGCTGCTGACCATGTCCACCCCTTTATGAGCACATTGCACCATCTTCTGATAGCTACTTCCAGGAGGATAATGCACCATGTCACAAAGCTCATATGACCATGACAATGAGTTCACGGTACTCCAGTGGCCTCCACAGTCACCAGATCTCAATCCAATAGAGCACCTTTGGGATGTGGTGGAACATCTCAAATTTGCATCATAGATGTGCAGCCGACAAATCTGCAGCAACTGTGTGATGCTATCATGTCAATATGGAGCAAAATATCTGAGGAATGTTTCCAACACCTTGTTGAAAGTATGCTACGAATAATTAAGGCACTTCTGAAGGAAAAAGGGGCTCCAACTTTTTACTAGCAAGGTGTACCTCATACATTGGCCAGTGTGTGTATCTGTGTATACACATGTGCATGTATATACACAGATTGACAAAGCCGCACACCATTTGTACTCAGCTGTATTAAGTTTAGCAGAAGTCAAAATGTACATCAGAGAATTGCTATTAGCGAAGACAGTAAAGTTGTCACCATATAGGAAGTCAACAACTACGACAGCGCCAAAAACAACCAAGTTGGGCGCTTGTTAGCAGTATTTGCTTAGCAACAGGCCCCTGCTTGCATAGGCTATGGCTCACAATCTTCCCGTTAGAAAAACACACAAACAACAGTGGTACTGAGAGTCACTGATCACTGAGAAGCTCACTGCTGCTCCTGTCCTGAGGTTTTTGCATCAGTGTGAAGCATGAATGGCTTCTGAAGATCAGAAAACCCCAGGACAAGAGCAGCAGTGAGCTTCTCAATGACCAGCGACTCTCAAAGTGTTTTCTAGGGTCACGGTATGGACAAGATTTGTGTTTTGGTTTCAATCTTCTGCGTAATGACAAATAATGTGAGAGAATGCTGCAGTTTCGTGTTCATGGAAACGTGGCTTAACGACAGCATTCGACTCGACCACCTAACATGCTCCTGAGCCGACAGAGCCTGTGGTGTATGAGGTGAGACATGTGGCAGCGAGGTCTGCATTTACATCAGTGACAAAAAGGCAGTGTGGAGATCCCGTGGCTGTCTGCAGACATTGTACACCACTGGCAGAATTTATGATCATAAAGGGCCGACCGTTCAGCCTTCCAAGGGAACTTACAACCATCCTGCTGGTCGCCGTTTACATCCCTCCCAGCCCCAACAACAGCGACAGAAACGAGGCACTCTGAACTTCATCACGAAAGCCGGTCCTGATGGATTCCTCATTGTGACTGAGGATTTTAGTCAGACAGGCCTTAAATCGGTGCTTCCAAAAACACACCAGCACATTGACTTTCAAGCAGAAATCATTTTCAACCTGGCTTATCCCTAACCCTCCCCCACTTCAGCTTTTCTGAGCACACCACTGTTGAGCTAATACTAGAATACAGACCAACAGTTAAAGAAACAAAAGCAGTTCTGAAGCAGGTACGGGTGTGGCCAGAAGGTGCTACCTCAGCTCTACAGGACTGCTTTGACACTACACACTGGGAACTGTCCAAGCAAGCAGATGTGAAATAAAGTGACAAAAGCTGAGGGTAGTGGGCTGTCTCTTGCTTCAGATGTGCATGAGAAGGGTTAATGGGTACAGAGAAAGCTCAGCGCTGGCCGCAAGATCTGTACTTACTGTGACAGGACCTCGGGTGGTCTGACGATAGACATTTTGGTAGCCCAGGTAGAGGATCAGCGTGGCAGTGCAATAAAGGAACCCAAACACACCGACGCAGACAAAGAATTCTGCTGAGGAGGAGAAGTCGCCCTGCAGGTAGGTGTTGTTGGGTGTAGTGCCATTACATGTGGGAATCTTAAATGGCTGCGCTGACAACCTGAGGAAAACAAGTAAGGGACAACGCAGCTTTACCAGGTACTCTGATGCCTGCTATTTCAGTATTGTGAGATTTCACCTGATCCTCACCTGTGATTATGTTCTATCCAATAAAAGCAGCAGGAGAAAAAGGATGAAGTGAGATTTGAAACATGTTCTAAAGACTGCTTACAACAATAACGCAGAACCTTCAACTGATCCAAGTCTAGTTCAGTTTTGGCTTTAATATCAAATCCACCGAGTAACAATACTTTTCACCAGAAGATTGAGCTCTAGCAGGCATTTGAGTTTAGCTCTAGGTGTGTTGGTGTTGGTATTATAAGTGGGAGCACTGTAGCGTTCTTCAGTACCTGAATGGGTAACCAAACACGGGTTGGACCTCCAACACCTTCATGGGACATGCGACAGTGAAGTGTGTTGATCCAAAATAACCTCCAGTGGTGGCAAAGGCAAAGATGGCGAAGACCTGTTAAAGTAGAGGAATTTATCAGGGTAGAGGTTAGTTTGACTGACACATGTCCTAAGCTACCAGGTTTTCTGTTTGAAAGGAAATCAAATCTGATTTTGTTCAAAAGGTCTGAAAGTAAATTACAAACTTTTTTTTGCAACACAGTCAGAGTAGAGATGTGAACTAAAGTCAATATTACTTTGATACCTTGGATCTTCTTCTCTTTCAGAGAAGAGTAAAAGACCAGACTTTCTTTGCGTTTTGCTCCAACTTCCCCTTACTTGCCAATCCCACGCTTCCCTGTTGTGGTCACATCCCCGTTCCACACAGGAAACCCCCTCCCTCAGAGAACCAAGGACAAACACGGCAAACATTTTAACTCGAATCTGACGGATTAACTCTTCAACAAGTCACCTTTTTAGATCTTACATGTAAGTCTGAATGCCATCTTCTGAATCTGTCTCAAGAGAGTAAAGTAGTTATTATATAATGAATCAAAGAAGCTTTTTCTTAGTCCAATATGTGTGGAGATAGCTACTTTGCTCAGTCAATCACAGACTTTATGTGCGAGACACTCGTGAAGGCAACAACAGCATGGTGCAGACATTACACGGGTGACCTGCAGCATGTTGGCAGCTTTTGCTTTGGACCCCAGGTGTTCATCCCTACACTTCATCTTGATTATTCAATTAAAGAAGTCAATCAGTAAATCTGACACTCAGAAACGACAAAGCTGGAAGTTGCAACTCAACACATTGATATCAATTCCATCTCAACATTATTTTGGTAATGAATAGACAGTTTAACCTAAAGAAATACCAAACTTCTCTTTTATTTTAAATAATGGGTTTAATATTGACCAGTCCAGGGTGTGCCCCGCCTCTCGCCCGATGACTGCTGGGATAGGCTCTAGCCCCCCCCACAATCGTCCGATGGATTAAGTGGGTATAGAAAATGGATGGATGGGTTTAATATTTCTTTGGCTTCTTTGTTTGAAATGCAAAGGATTCAACTAAATACTTCTTCTTGTACACTGCTACTTAACTCTGTGACATTTGACCTGGAACAAGTATTTAACAACCCTTGTGGGATGCAAGAACCCTGTTGTTAAAACAAATCATCGTCTCATTTCTACACATGTATGGCCATGTCAGCGTTTGTCTTGGTGAAGTACGATAGGCAAAACATTTCAAAAAGATTAGCCAAAAGAGCACATGTGTGGCTGGATGTACCCTGCAACCCACTGAAAAGGGGTTCAACTGGACCTCATGAGTCATCCAACTCGGTAGCTGAGACCCACTGGGGAGCCCTGCTGACAAATCTGACCTAACTCGAACACAAGCAGCAAGCTTTTATTATGAAGGGCCCACCAGAAACAACCTTATCACATTGGTAACACTGGCTTCTGCAGTTGGAGAACTGAGTTATCATGATGAGAAAGCTGTCCTTACAATTAATTACAGTGACACGAATCCGACCCTGAAAGTGCTCTGGAAGGAAAAGCACAGTAAGGGTTTTCCAAATTACTGACATATGAAGCTGCTGGTGAAAGAACTATCTTATAAAAAGACTATGGCTATGTCATTATCTTGAGGCTAAACTGAATCCATCCATTATATTCCACTTAACTGAGGTCAGGTTGCAAAGGCAACCAGGAGGCGTCCTAACCAGATGAACCACCTCAGCTGACTCCTTTCTATGTGGAGGAGCAGCGGCTCTACTCCGAGCTCCCTCCGGATGGTGGAGCTCCTCCCTCCTGATGACGGAGCTCCTCCCTCCTGATGACGGAGCTCCTCCCCCCTGGGTGGCAGAGCTCCTCCCCCCTGGATGGCAGAGCTCCTCCCCCTATCTCTAAGGCTGAGCCCAGCCCCCTTCTGAATGAAACTCATTTCAGCCATAGGAATCTCTGACCTGACTCTCTGGGTCGCTACCCAGATCTGGAACGAAGATGGATAAGCAAATCAACCTTTTGGCTCAGCTCCTTCAACAAACCAAGCAGCGTCCTCATTCCTGCTGACGAAGCCCAGTCCATCTGTCGATCTCGGTCCAAATTGTCTTCACTTGTGAACAACATCCTGAGATACTTGAGCTCCTTGAAGGACTCATCCCTGACTCGGAGGGAGCACTCCACCCTTTTCCGGTTCAGAACCTTGGTCTCAGATTTGGAAGCCGACTTTCATCCCAGCTGCTTTACACTCAGCTGTGAACCACTCCAGTGTAGCTGAAGCCAACAGAACCACATCATCTGCAAAAAGCAGAGACGTAACGCTGAGGTTCCCAAACCAGACTCCCTCCTCTCCTCTACTAAACTTTGAAATCCTGTCCAGGGATATCACAAACAGGATTGGTGACGAGGGGCAGCCTTGATAGAGTCCAAAACGCACCATAAATAAGCTAGACTTTGTGCCAAGAATGTGAACACAGCTCTTTGGTTACACGGGTATCGAATAGCCTGCAAAGCAACAATGGCACCCTGCACCTCTCCTGGGGAGCATGGTCAAAAGTCCACAAACCACATGAGATTGCATGGTCAAGGATCTCCTCAATCCGGCCAGCATATCCTCCATCGAGGAGGCAAAACTGAATGAATGAAGAATTGATGATGCGAATGATTAGGCTTTTTCTGAGTTCATGCTTGAACTGTCAGAACATTTAGATACTTTCACAATAAAAGTGAAACATACTGAAATATAAAATGCCTACATGTCGTTAGAGCAAACCACCTGACTGGATAGTTCAGCATGACTTGATAAGGAAAGGTCTAGCCTCACAATGGCTGCCAACGTGTATTACACAACAATTTGTGAGTAACTTTGGGTTCCTGCAAATGTGTGTGCATGTGGAGATGTAAAAGAGAACAAGAGAGCTAATTGATTGATACTGACCATTTCAATAACAAAAAGGCTAACTCAACATCTATCTGTTTTTTGTGTGTGTGTGTGTGTGTGTGTGTGTGTGTGTGTGTGTGTGTGTGTGTGGGGGGGGGGGGGGGGGTAACACAGTTAACCTCACATTAATGGGTAGAACTCATGCACTACACTTTACAGCCAGTCAGAATGATCCCTCTCACTGACAGACAACATCAATTTAGTATGTTGAATCGGCTAAAAAAACAACAGAGAGCGAGAAGCAGAGAAGTGTGATGCACTGGAGTTTGGACAACACTTTAGCAGCCTCGGACCCACACCTCGATGCTGGTTATGGCACAAACGCGATGCACAACGGTGCATTCTCCATCACGTTGTTTCTTTCTGACGGCAGCGACAACAACAGTAATATCGTCTCCTTTGACTTCCGGGTGACGATCGGGGGAAAAAATCTGGAGCATGCGCAGAACGCTCGATCCGATCCACTGTCGTCTCCAGGCACGTTAAGTGGGCAATCGGATCGAGTTATCTCGGGTCTTAATCCGATCGCGAGTAACCCAATCCGATCTGTTTTTTTGTCAGATTAAGGTGTCTACATGAACTGAATAACGCAATCTTATTGTAATTTAGCCATTAATCTGATGGCACGCATGTAACCCCACTGACTGTGACAACTGCCACACTCCTCTCTCCCCCTTCTTCTTTTCTCGAATAGAAAGCTTCTCAGTAAGGCATGCGCTTCTTGCTTCTGTATTTTCTTGTGAGAGTTATGTTCTTTGCTCACTATCATCCACATTATTCTAAAATTATCACAGCAACTACACAGGAGTTAGAAACAATTGGCAAAAACACAGGGAAAGGCACTAAGGCAGAGAAGAACACGAACTCACCCACAATTCTGTATCGAAATGGAATTTTCAAAAATGGGTTTAATTTTTCAGGTATCTCCAACTCTCCACAACATTTCTCAGCTTTCATCCCAGGCACCACCTCACACACATTCCAGCCAGCAACGCTACAAACAGGAGACGGCAGCAGCTCGTCACAAGGTGCTGATGCAAGAAGGTCAACAGTTCATTCAACAAGCAGATATATGTCAACAGTAACTAACACCTCACAACACAATCCAGACTACTACTAAACTGAACTGGAGAGAAATCAAAGTAGAAAACATGCCTTGCACTTTTATCACACTGAAATATGATAAAAGATTTACTGCCCGCACATGGGTGACCAATAGGAACACTGCATTTGTGACCTCACGGTTCCTTGTTATTCAAACTTTAGTACAGACTTCACTGCACACATATGGTGCCAAAATACCAAAGGTTTTCATGGAGCTCTATAATTTCAATGACAATGATTTGAACTTAGTTTGACCAAATTCTGGTTAGTGTTAGATGCCATCAAACTTTATACAGGTGACCTCTTTTGTTAAATAACTAAAAGACTTGGATTTGTGTTACTACAGAGGAGTCTTATTCAGACTGAAATCAACCCGAGAAGAAAAAATGCAGCAATCAGAAGGGTTAATGTTCAAAAACTTGGATTTGACTGCAGTGTAATGTGCTCATCAGCGTGAGAAATGTGCAGTCAGAGAAGTGCTAAAGAAGTTCATAGTGTGCAAATGAGCAAATTGACTTAGAACAGTCTACATACACCACATCCTCAAATAAGTAAAACAAATGAGATTGTTAAAGTTATCTGTAGTCCATTCATGGGTGCTTAAAAAAGCCACCTTAAGCTATTTCACAGGTTTGTGATTTTATTTTGGGGAACTCATAGATTTACAAGCCTTAATAATAATAATTTAAAAAAACTGAACAAGATTACGGGCATGTGTGTCCAATACTTGTTTGAGTGGTTTTAATTTGAAATAAAATTAATAATTTTTCACTTAATAAAAAAAATTAAAATACCCCAATGCAGCATCACTTTCAATTTGAGAGTTTCCAACATTTCTAACCATGCGTTTATATATTGTTTGACTGATTCTAATAATTTGTAACATAACTAGAGATCACAAATCAGTTGATCCATTTGAATCTGAACTTGACAATAAATTCTCAACCTTAACTTTTGCACGATTAAGATAAATGCTGGAAAAGAGAGGTAGGCTTTTAAACACACCCTCCTGGAATGACCCAGCAATAGGTATTGCTGGTTATTTACGTTAATCAGCAACAGCACATTGCTGCTCCAGATGCCCACACCTTATTTATACAAAGCACCACCTACTGTCAAGGACAAGAGAGCACAGTGGTGCAGCACGCAGACCTTTGGATCTCTGAAGGCTGGCAGCCACACCGGTGATGGCATACCTGAACGGTTTTATTCTTCATGCAGTGAAAGAAGCAGTGGCTCTCTGCTGCCTCACCACAGCCTGGCACAGCTGGTTTGGTTGGAGCGCCAACTCAGATCTGCTTTAGCCTTCAACAACCATCTTCATAACATGGTGCCAACACCACCTCCGTGTGGTGCTACCATCTGCTATAAGACAGCATCTTTGATCCAAAGTCACAATGTCTTTAGTTTTCCTGGTAAGCATCACAGCAGAGCCTGAGTTTTATCACGGTTAAGACTTTCAGTCTCAGTTTGGTTAACACTGGTAAATTAAAATTTAATCCAAAGTCAAGAAATAGAGCAAGAATCCTGAAATGTTGTCTTCACTCTCTAATGCCTTCCTGTCCAATACATGGGCTGGATAAACCGAGGGGACTCTTTCTGAGTAAACAGGAACACTGTTGTGATCAGATTTGTCACTGTTGTGACAATGTGTCACTTGTGTTCACAATGTGTCACACAATGTGTCACACAATGTGTCACCGAACATTAAAGGCCATTTAATGTTCGGGTTTTTTTTCTTTTGTTTTCGAACTTTACTTACCCATTCCAAAACACGAATAAATCCAAGAGGTTCTTTCAATGGTCCCAGGTCCAGAGAAAATCCAGACACCAATTTCTGCAAACAGGGTGTGTAAAGTGACACGCAAACATGTTCATGTTAGCGCCGAAACAACTATCATTACCTGCTTGTCACCTTGTAGCTAGTAAATGGCTCTCCCCTCTTAGTTAGCCAACCAACCCACTGCTAGCAACATGCTAACGCTAGTTCATGCCTGTTTGGGTATTAAACTAACTGACTTACCTGAACAGTGTCCATTGGAACAGGTATGGACGAGAAAGTAGTATGTTACCCGCTTCTAATGTTGTCACTTTGTCCGTGAAGCTAATCTAAAGTTAGCATTAGATCGTTGGCATGCGTTACAACGGATGTCCGCAGGTGGCAGAGTCCAGGCAGGCAAACTGTCAAAACCTGTACAGCAACTGAACCGCTGTCAAACCCACCAAAATAAAAGTCACACTACTTCCGGTTAGGGTTTTTCAAAAATGTTCTCTCTGAAGCACAACGTCTCACCTGTCTGTGAGGCTGTGCACTCTTCTGCCATACACCGGTGTCGTGCCAAAGTACTTATCCCCAACAGAAATGGTATCCCCTGACGTAGAAGCGCGCACTCGCTCGGTAGA
This sequence comes from Leuresthes tenuis, assembly GCF_036924035.1. Lineage (NCBI taxonomy): Eukaryota > Metazoa > Chordata > Actinopteri > Atheriniformes > Atherinopsidae > Leuresthes > Leuresthes tenuis. The sequence goes on from NW_027325357.1 coordinate 37,516,765, forward strand.
GCTGGCTCCTCCTAACGATTCATCAACCATAGACATATACACGTAGCTTCTTGTTGTCAGTGAGGTTTTGCTAAGTCTCTTATTATTTGTAGAACAATACATGCTTCGATTTGTCTGTAGCCAACGTTATGGCTAAATTATGATTCATTTCAAAGAGCTGAGAAAACCGAGAAAACTGAGAAAACATAAAAAAAACAATCGTACTGTAGCCGAAACTGTTTACCACCAAAATCATTCATTTAATTTTTTCTTTATCTTTTAACGATGCTTTAATGCGTGTGTGTATTGACTGCGATTACACGAATACTGTGAAGAAGCGGTGTCCAATAACACGCTGTCAAAACGCGTTACAACCGCGCCACTGTCCTGACTTCTATACTTTCTTTAGCTCAGTTAATTGATTCGAGATTGAATATGAACAATGCATAACTGTACACAATATTTAATACATTTAGTCCTCAGATCCATGGCAAAAGAGTAACCTTTTGGATGCTGGACGTGTTATTCAGCATATATTTCAGATCATCCTTTGTTTCTGTTGTAGTCAGAGGCGTTTTTTGGCACGGGCGAACTGGGCAGTCGCCTGAGGCGGCACTTTTTCATGACTCGTGGGGGGCGGCACGAGCACTTTATGGTATTTTAATATTAATATTTATGGTCTGTCATAAAAAAAAGTCACAGACCATAAATAAATATTGAACATCAAAAATTTCCTGTCTTTTTCGGTCAGTGTATTTTTTGGACATTGGGTTTTCCGTTCAGAAAATGAGTGGTTATTTGATTTTCATTTTAAAATTCAAAATTTAAATTTAAAGATTCAAGATATTTCTCTTTATCAGGGTCAAGAAGGGATAAAAAAATTTAAAAACCGGTTGATTTTCATTTCCTGTTTCTAAAAGCAAAATATAAAATCGTTAAAAGACAGAAACAAAAAAGCTCCCGTTTTTTCATATATCGTGCGACCGGAAGTTGCCGTTTTCAAAGTAAGAGCGCATCTGAGGCCGGTGATAAAGAATTTCTGCACTGCTGTGAAAGTTGCACATGACATGGATCAGTACGTTGCTTTTCGAAACAATAAAAGAATGTGTCTCAGTGAAGAGGACACGACTGTAGAAAAACTAAAAACCTCTCTATGGTTTATCACTTCAATACATTACATTTGTTAGTAACGTAATTTAAAGGTTTTTTTCACAGGTCTCAACTCAAAGCCTATACATGACTGATGAGGCAAACGTGGCTTTGTTTCCTGGAGCATCAGGTGTTTTCAGCTCATTAGACTCCCAGAGTTCACTATGAGGTTCATGGTGAGGATGAGGTCACCACATCAGCTTCAAATATCACGGCACGGGCCAACGTTTTTCGTTCATGCGATCACCATGCAACTAGTACTGCTAGTTCACCTGCAGCCCCCCTAACCCTAACCCTAACCCCCTCACCTGCATCTGATAATTTCCACTCTGGTTGCCATTCTTTGTCTCATTCATAGTTATTGTGTCATAATAGTTAATACCACTTTAAAGATGTTTAAACATTGTTCCTCAGAAAATGCACTGTATTTTCTACTTATTGTTGATATATGAGATGCGCACGGGTATTCTATACTATATGGATGCCTCATGTGCTATAACACTTATATGGATGATATTCTCACGGAACAGTACATTGCTGAGCTGGTTCCCAGCAGAATGGTGGTTGTCCATTTTTTGGAGTGCGAGGCTTCCCTTCAGGGGATCATTGGAAAAGTGCAAGATGCCATTGGAAGTCATGACACCATAATATTAACTGATGCGCAGGGAAATGGGAAATTTTACACACACACATACACACATATAAAATCAAACATGCCACATGATTACTCATGACTGAACCAGCCACTTATGTAATATATACATGTATTTTTTCCTTGTTTTCTACCACCACTCCCAAAGGTCTCAGTTTTGGAAAGAAAATGCTTGAAAGATTCTTGCTGTACCACAACGGGATTTCCAGGAATTGCAGGGCACAAAGAGGAGGAGACTGAGGTACGTTATGTATTCATATTACTCTTATTTATCCAATCATTGAAATGCATTGTTTTGTTTTATTTTTTACTTAAACTTATCTTTATCTTTCTTATTAGTAGCTTATTAAATACAACTTTTTTTCACTTTAAAATCAGCGCTAATTGCTTATCCTCTGGCCATTATTTCTGTGTATTCAATGGTTTTATGTTTGGGACAAAAATCTATTGGGCATTCCAATATATCAAACCATGAGGGCACAAGCTCCCCCACCTGTATGAGAGCCTGCCCCAAAAAAAAATACAAAAAAAATCCCATAATCAAGGATGGTAGTTAAGCTAGCCATAACCTTCTTACTTTTCTTGTCTTGTTAAAATTAATTTCATAACAAATGGCACTGACTTGGCCAAGCTACATTCATAAATAAAAATGTTCGCTTTCGTTATTAAGTTGTTTTTCAATCTTTCAAACAAAAATTTAGACTATCATTACCAAAACCGCCTTAGAAGTACCAGTACCTATCTATTATGCCTTTTCTGTTAACAGCCGGAAAGATGAAGATGCTGCAGGCATTGGAGAGGTCACCGAAAAGATTGAAGAGCTCACACTGGCATCACAGAGCCTACCAAATGTCACTGCAGCAATCAGAGAGCTCACCAATGTGACTGCCACTCAAAGAGTCACCCTGACTCATTCCCAGCTGCAGACCATCAAGCAAGGCTTCAGCTGTGTTGTTTGTTTGAGTAAGTATGCAATGGATAGTTAAATAATTATCACACACATGTAAGATCATTCATACAGAGACTGACAAGTTTTTCTCAATTTGTATTTTAGAGTTCATTGAAGGGCCAGTCTTCATGCAATGTTGCAAAAGCATCACTGGCTGCAAGACATGTGTGGAACAGTGGCAGGAGACCTCCAACTACTGTGCAAAATGTAGGGGGAACTCCACACACAGCAATGTATTTGTGGTTAATGGCCTGGCTGAGACATTTTCGGTCCTGAAATCTCTTGTTGAAGAGGAGTAACATTTTGCACTTTTATACTCACAAAAAGCCAAGGTATATTTGAGTTTATTTTGTTGACTGAAAATATGGGTTAGAGTTGTTCAGAGCTGATTTAGCATAAAGAAGGAAGTTGAAAATTTGACCACAGTTCTGATTGACATCACTATTTCATTGACATTTACATTACCCTTTTTTCTTACCAAACTACCACCAGTTAACTGTTGCTGTTACTGATTTCCATTCTGAAAGTTCAAATGGAGCAAATGGCATTTCACACATTGTGCTGAGTTGTAGTTATGAGATAGAGCAAGGCCTCTTTGTATGGAGCGAAGTCATTGTTCCCTGCTCTAGAGAACAAGTCTGATATGTCTGAATATTTCTCTGCAAACTGATTCTCAACTGTAAGTTTGTCCTGTTCGGTTGAAAATGGATCAACTCCAAAAATAGAATGCGTGGTTAGTTTGGATTCCACTTGTTGCCTGCACAGGTCTGCTGCTTCAAATGAATGAGGCAGCAGCTCCTGTGGGATTTTTCTGGGACAACCACTGCCAGCCAAGTTGTTTGGTATGCCTTTACCTGAAAAAAAAGAACTTATGGTTGATCATGAAACTTGAAAATGTCTGTTGTAATTATTTTAATCTTCAGTACACTGGTTTATTCCACCTGGTATTCAGTGAGCGTTCCACGACTCCACCACCCTGGTAAGACCAATCTGACATAACTGTACAGTCAGGTTGGACACACAGTATCTGACAAGGTTGTTGTCCATGTCTAATTCCTCTTGATCCACCAAGGGCTGTTTTCAGGGGATAGTTGACACGATTATTGACCTCAGGCCAGATTTGTTCAACTGTATGATTCTCAAATCAGAAACACAGATTTGTCGTTTATTCTGGTGGTTGATTTGGGAGTCATGGTCATGCAGAATTGCCACTGTAACTATATAGTCAGCAGTCTGGTTGACGGCTTTGCGTTGCGGTAAGACGTATTGCATCACTTCCTGTTGCTTTGCGTGTGCACTGTGACATTTCTTGCTCCTCTTGAACCACTAATAATCACCTAATTTCTCCAAATAATTTACACATCATGCATTGTTAACTCTATCGCATACTTGTTATATTCTAACGCTCACTCTTACAGATCTTTAGTCTTTATTTTTCACTTTTTAGCGGTGTGTCTGGTTCTCTAGCTTAGCATGGCTACCAGTTCTCTTCCTCCATCTCCTGCTTTCACCTGCTCCGTGTGTCAGATGTTTAGTTACTCCTCTGCCTCCTTTACTGGTAATGGTACATGTAACAAATGTAATCTTTTCGTAGCTTTGGAGGCAAGGTTATCTGAATTGGAAGCTCGGCTCTGCACTGTTGAAAACCACCCGATAGCGAGCCAGGCCCCTTTAGTCAGTGCGGAGCCACCTAGCGTAGCTAGCTCTGTTAATTCAATTCAATTCAATTCAATTCAATTTTATTTATATAGCGCCAGATTACAACAATTGTCATCTCAAGGCACTTAAGTAATATAGTCCAATTCAAGCCAAATGGAATTCAATTCATTGTAATCATAATCCAATTAATTCACATAGAGCTAATTCAAAAAATAATATCCGAGCTAAGGAAACCAACAGATTGCACCGAAACTTGTCTTCAGTCCAATCTCCCGTCCTGAGCGTGCCTGTGGCGACTGTGGAAAGGAACGACTCCCTTTTAACAGGAAGAAACCTCTGGAAGAACCAGAACCAGGAAGGGTGGCCATCCGCCTCAACCAGCTGGGGTTTGAGAAGACAGAAAAGAGGGAAAAAAGGGGGGAAAAACACCATAACGCCATTCAATGGATACCTGTTGGAACAGGGAAACACAAGTTAATAACCACAATAATGTCACATGTACATAAAATCAATTGAGAAATTAAACAGTCGTCCCCAAGCAGATCCCGAGCAGCCGGGACTTAAGAGTGGCTGGGTGACTGTCAGGAAGAGGAGTCATAGTCCTAAAGTCAAGCCGGTGGTTCACCATCAACCTGTCCACGTTTCAAATAGATTTTTCCCACTCAGCAACACACCCACTGAGGACAAAATGCTGGTAATTGGCAGCTCTATAGTCAGAAACGTGGCATTAGCGACACCAGCGACCATAGTCAAATGTATTCCAGGGGCCAGAGCGGGCGACATAGAATCCTGTTTAAAACTGTTGGCTAAGGATAAGCGTAAATACGGTAAAATAGTTATTCACGTCGGCGGTAATGACACCCGGTTACGCCAATCGGAGGTCACTAAAATTAATGTTGCATGGGTATGTAATTTTGCCAAAACAATGTTGGACACTGTAATTTTCTGTGGACTCCTGCCAAATCTGACCAGTGATGACATGTTTAGCCGTATGTCCTCATTCAATCGCTGGTTGTCTAGATGGTGTCCAGCAAACAACGTGGGTTACATAGATAATTGGCAATCTTTCTGGAGAAAACCTGGTCTGATGAGGAGAGACGGCATCCATCCCACTTTGGAAGGAGCGGCTCTCATTTCTAGAAACATGGACAAATTTATTAGTCATCCAAAAACATGACAACCCAGGGTTGAGACCAGGATGCAGAGTTGTAGTCTTACACACTCTGCGGCTTCCCACCTGATGCTGCCCCCCCCCCCCCCCCCCCCCCCATTAAAAACACAAAAGGAGCAAATCCTCTTGTGCAAAAAAAATTTAAAACAAAAACTTTAACTGAACAAAAACATCAAACTATTAAATGTGGTTCCCTGAATACTAGATCTCTCATTTCAAAGTCTCTGTTAGTGAATGATTTGATCTGTGATCATCATATTGATATATTTTGTCTTACAGAAACCTGGCTGCAGCAGGAGGATCATGTTAGCATTAATGAATCAACTCCCTCTGACTATTTAAATTCATGTTCCTCGAACCACAGGCAGAGGAGGAGGAGTGGCAGCTATCTTCAGATCAGGGTTGCTAATCAGTCCTAGACCCAAGATTAGTTTTAGCGCTTTTGAATCTCTGATTCTCAGTTTTTCCCACCCAAAGTGGAAATCACAAAAACCTCTTGTGTTTGTTGTTGTGTATCGTCCACCTGGCCCTTATTCTGAGTTTCTGTCTGAATTCTCAGTTTTTATCCCCGTTAGTGCTGAGTACAGATAAAGTCTTTGTAGTGGGTGACTTTAATATTCATGTAGATGTTGAAAATGACAGCCTAAATATTAACTTTAATTCTATGTTAGACTCTATTGGATTTTCTCAAAGTGTTCACAGACCTACTCACTGCCTTAATCACACCCTTGACCTTGTGCTGACTTATGGCATTGAGAGTGAACAGTTAACAGTGTTCCCTCATAACCCTGTCTTGTCTGTCCATTTTTTAATAACTTTTGAATTTACATTACTTGACTATATGGCTTCTGAGAAGAATTTTACATATAGAAGGTGTCTGTCAGAGAATGCTGTAACCAGATTTAAAGAGTTGATTTCATCATCCTTTTCTTCACTGCCATGTGCAGATATGACAGAGGACGGCTACCTAAATTTTACTTCAGTAGAACTTGACTCTCTTGTTGACAGCACTATAGCTTCAATGCGTACAACACTGGACAATGTTGCCCCTCTGAAAAGGAAGGTAATCAGTCAGAAGAGGTTGGCTCCTTGTTATAATTCACAGCTGCTTTAAAGCAGACTGCAAGAAAGCTGGAGAGACAGTGGCATTGCTCTAATTTAGAAGAGTCTCAATTAGTCTGGAAAGATAGTTTAATAACATATAAGAAAGCACTTCGTAAAGCTAGAACTGCTTATTATTCATCATTGATAGAAGAGAATAAGAATAATCCCAGGTTTCTTTTCAGCACTGTTGCCAGGCTGACAAAGAGTCCAAGCTCTGTTGAGCCATGTATTCCTTTAACTCTCAGCAGTGATGATTTCATGAGATTCTTCATCAATAAAATTGTTTCTATCAGAGAGAAAATTTATGGAATCATTCCCACTATTATCACTGATGTATCATCAAGTAGAGCAGCTTTAGAAGTATCTTTAGAACCTGATTTGTATTTAGACAGCTTCTGTCCCGTTGATCTTTCTGAGCTAACAACAGCAATAGTCTCTTCTAAACCATCAACTTGTATGTTAGACCCAATCCCAACCAGACTGTTCAAGGAGGTTTTCCCCTTAATTGACAATTCCATATTGGATTTGATCAATCGGTCTTTGTTGACAGGATATGTACCTCAGACTTTTAAGGTTGCTGTAATTAAACCTTTACTTAAAAAACCTACTCTTGATTCAGAAGTGTTGGCTAATTATCGACCTATATCCAATCTCCCTTTATTGTCTAAAGTTCTTGAAAAAATAGTTGCAGTTCAACTTTGTGATCATTTACATAGAAATAATCTGTTTGAAGAGTTATTCAGAGAAACAGCACTGGTGAAAGTTACCAATGATCTCCTCTTAGCCTCTGATAGCGGACTTGTTTCTGTGCTTGTCCTGTTGGATCTCAGTGCTGCATTTGATACGATCGATCACAGCATTCTGTTACAGAGACTTGAAGATGTTATTGGGATTAAAGGAACTGCATTAGGCTGGTTTAAGTCATATTTATCTGATAGATTCCAGTTTGTTCTTGTAAATGAAGAATCTTCCTCACACGTTGGAGTAAGTCATGGAGTTCCTCAGGGTTCTGTGCTTGGACCGATTCTTTTTACTTTATACATGCTTCCATTAGGTAACATTATCAGACAGCATGGCATAAATTTCCATTGTTATGCTGATGATACTCAGCTGTACTTATCTATGAAACCAGATGAAACCAATAGGTTGGTCAGACTACAAGCCTGTCTTAAAGACATAAAGACCTGGATGACTCAGAACTGTCTGCTTTTAAATTCAGAAAAAAATTAAGTTGTTTTCTTTGGACCTGAGCGCTTCAGGGAGAAATTGTCTAGTTATATAGATGGTATTTCCTTGGCTTCTAGTTCTACAGTGAGGAACCTTGGAGTTATTTTTGACCAGAATTTATCATTTGACGCACATATAAAACTGGTTTCTAGGACTGCCTTCTTTCAGCTTCGTAATATTGCTAAAATCAGGAACATCCTGTCTCAGGGTGATGCAGAGAAACTAGTTCATGCATTTGTTACTTCAAGATTGGACTACTGTAATTCCTTATTATTGGGCTGTCCCACATATTCTCTGAAAAGCCTCCAGCTGATCCAAAATGCTGCAGCCAGAGTTCTGATGAGAACTAACAGGAAAGATCATGTTTCTCCAGTTTTAGCTTCTCTTCATTGGCTCCCTGTTAAATTCAGAATAGAATTTAAGATTCTTCTCCTCACATATAAAGCTCTTAATGACCGAACTCCATCATATCTTAAAGATCTCATTGTAAGATATTTTCCTAACAGAGCACTTTGCTCTCAGGCTGCAGGTTTCCTTGTTGTTCCCAGAGTTTCTAAAAGTAGAATAGGAGGTAGAGCCTTCAGTTATCAGGCCCCTCTCTGTGGAATAAGCTGCCAGTCCGGGAAGCAGACATCCTTTCCACTTTTAAGATCAGGCTTAAAACTTTCCTTTTTGATAAAGCTTATAGTTAGTGATGGCTCAGGTAATCCTGAAACATCCCATAGTTAAGCTGCTATAGGCTTAGACAGCTGGGGGACCTCATCTGTCACACCTTTCCTCACTTTGCTCTCTTTTTCCCCCTGTTTAATTTCTCAAATGATTTTATGTACATGTGACATAACTGAGTGTGTGTGAGTGAGTAAGTGTGAGTAACTGAGTATGAGTGAGTAACTTAGTGTGAGTGAGTAACTGAGTGTGAGTGAGTAACTGAGTATGAGTGAGAGTAACTAAGTGTGAGTAACTGTGTGTGAGTGAGTGAGCAACTGTGTGAGTGAGTGAGTGAGAGTAACTGTGTATTGAGCAACTGTGAGATTAACTGAGTGAGTGTGACTAACTGTGTGTGAGTGAGTAACTTTGAGGGAGTGAGTGAGTAGCTCTGAGTGAGTGAGTGAGTGAGTGAGTAAGCGTGAGTAACTTAGTGTGAGTGAGAGTGACTGCGTGAATGTGAGTAACTTAGTGTGAGTGAGTGAGTGAGAGTAACTGAGTGTGAGTAACTGAGTGAGTGTGAGTAACTGTGTGTGAGTGAGTAACTTTGAGGGAGTGAGTGAGCAACTCTGACTGAGTGAGCAACTGTGTGAGTGAGTGAGTGTGAGTAACTTAGTGTGAGTGTGTAACTGAGTGTGAGTGAGTGATTGAGTAAGTGTGAGTAAGTGTGAGTGAGTGAATAACTGTGAGTGAGTAACTGAGTGCGAGTAAGTGTGAGTAACTGAGTATGAGTGAGTAACTGAGTATGAGTGAGTAACTGTGTGAGTGAGTAACTGTGTGAGTGAGCAACTGTGTGAGTAACTGAGTGTGAGTAATTGAGTGAGTGTTAGTAACTGTGTGTGAGTGAGTAACTTTGAGGGAGTGAGTGAGTAACTCTGAGTGAGTGAGCAACTGTGTGAGTGAGTGAGTGTGAGTAACTTAGTGTGAGTGAGTAACTGAGTGTGAGTGAGTAACCGAGTATGAGTGAGTAACTCTGTGTGAGTGAGTAACTGTGTGAGTGAGTGAGCAACTGTGTGAGTAACTGAGTGTGAGTAATTGAGTGAGTAACTTTGAGGGAGTGAGTAACTCTGAGTGAGTGTGAGTAACTTAGTGTGAGTGAGTAACTGAGTGTGAGTGAGTGTGAGTGAGTGAATAATTGTGAGTAACTGTGAGTGAGTGAGTGAGCAACTGAGTGTGACTAAGTGAGTAAGTGAGTAAATGCGAGTAACTGAGTGACTGTGAGTAACTGAGTATGAGTGAGCAACTGTGAGTGAGTGAGTAACTGAGTGTGACTAAGTGAGTGAGTGAGTAAATGTGAGTAACTGAGTGAGTGTGAGTAACTGAGTGTGAGTTAGCAACTATGAGTGAGTGAGTAACTGAGTGTGACTAAGTGAGTAACTGAGGGTGAGTGAGTGAGTGAGTAACTGAGTAACTGAGTGTGGGTAAGTGTGAGTAACTGAGTATGAGTGAGTAACTCTGTGTGAGTAACTGTGAGTGAGTGATTGTGAGTAACTGTAGTGTGAGCAACTGAGTAACTGTGAGTAAGTAACTGAGTGAGTAAGTGTGAGTAACTGAGTGTGAGTGAGTTACTGAATGAGTGAGTTTGAGTAACTGAGTGTGAGTGAGTGAGTAAGTGTGAGTAACGGAGTGTGAATGGGTTACTGATTGAGTGAGTTTGAGTAACTGAGTGTGAGTGAGTAACTGAGTGAGTGAGACTGAGTAACTGAGTGTGAGTAACTTAGTGTGAGTGAGTTACTGATTGAGTAAGTGTGAGTACCTGAGTGTGAGTGAGTAACTGATTGTCAGTGAGTATAAGTGAGTAACTGATTGAGTGAGTAACTGTTTGAGGAGTGAGTGAGTAAGTGTGAGTTAGTGAGTAAGTGTGAGTGAGTAACTGAGTGAGTGTGGGTAACTGAGTGTGAGTGAGCAACTATGAGTGAGTGAGTAACTGAGTGTGACTAAGTGAGTGAGTGAGTAAATGCGAGTAACTGAGTGACTGTGAGTAACTGAGTATGAGTGAGCAACTGAGTGTGACTAAGTGAGTGAGTGAGTAAATGCGAGTAACTGAGTGACTGTGAGTAACTGAGTGACTGTGAGTAACTGAGTATGAGTGAGCAACTGTGAGTGAGTGAGTAACTGAGTGTGACTAAGTGAGTGAGTGAGTAAATGTGAGTAACTGAGTGAGTGTGAGTAACTGAGTGTGACTAAGTGAGTAACTGAGTGTGAGTGAGCAACTGAGTGTGAGTGAGCAACTATGAGTGAGTGAGTAACTGAGCGTGACTAAGTGAGTAAATGTGAGTAACTGAGGGTGAGTGAGTGAGTGAGTAACTGAGTAACTGAGTGTGGGTAAGTGTGAGTAACTGAGTATGAGTGAGTAACTCTGTGTGAGTAACTGTGAGTGAGTGATTGTGAGTAACTCTAGTGTGAGCAACTGAGTAACTGTGAGTGAGTAACTGAGTGAGTAAGTGTGAGTAACTGAGTGTGAGTGAGTTACTGAATGAGTGAGTTTGAGTAACTGAGTGTGAGTGAGTAACTGTGAGTGAGTAACTGAGTGAGTAAGTGTGAGTAACTGAGTGTGAGTGAGTTACTGAATGAGTGAGTTTGAGTAACTGAGTGTGAGTGAGTAACTGAGTGAGTGAGACTGAGTAACTGAGAGTGAGTGAGTGATAGTGAGTGAGACTGAGTAACTGAGAGTGAGTGAGTAAGTGTTAGTAACTGAGTGTGAGTGAGTTACTGAGTGAGTGAGTGTTAGTAACTGAGTGTGAGTGAGTAACTGAGTGAGTGAGTGAGTAACTGATCGTCAGTGAGTTTGAGTGAGTGAGTAACTGTGTGAGGAGTGAGTTTGAGTAACTAAGTGTGAGTGAGTAATTGATATAGTGAGTTTGAGTAACTGAGTGTGGGTGAGTGAGACTGAGTAACTGAGTGAGTAAGTGTGAGTACCTGAGTGTGAGTGGGTAACTGATTGTCAGTGAGTGTAAGTGAGTGACTGATTGTGAGTGAGTAACTGTTTGAGGAGTGAGTGTGAGTAACGTGGTTAGAGTGAGTGAGTAATTGTGAGTAACTGAGTGTGAGTGAGTAACTGATTGTCAGTGAGTGTAAGTGAGTAACTGTGTGAGTGAGTAACTGTGTGTGGAGTGAGTGTGAGTAACTGAGTGTGAGTGAGTTACTGATTGAGTGAGTTTGAGTAACTGAGTGTGGGTGAGTGAGACTGAGTAACTGAGTGAGAGTGAGTGAGTAAGTGTGAGTACCTGAGTGTGAGTGGGTAACTGATTGTCAGTGAGTGTAAGTGAGTGACTGATTGTGAGTGAGTGTAACTGAGTAACTGTTTGAGGAGTGAGTGTGAGTAACGTAGTGAGAGTGAGTGAGTAATTGTGAGTAACTGAGTGTGAGTGAGTAACTGATTGTCAGTGAGTGTAAGTGATTAACTGTGTGAGTGAGTAACTGTGTGAGGAGTGAGTGTGAGTAACTGAGTGTGAGTGAGTTACTGATTGTCAGTGAGTGTAAGTGATTAACTGTGTGAGTGAGTAACTGTGTGAGGAGTAAGTGTGAGTAACTGAGTGTGAGTGAGTGAGTAACTGATCGTCAGTGAGTTTGAGTGAGTGAGTAACTGTGTGAGGAGTGAGTTTGAGTAACTAAGTGTGAGTGAGTAATTGATATAGTGAGTTTGAGTAACTGAGTGTGGGTGAGTGAGACTGAGTAACTGAGTGAGTAAGTGTGAGTACCTGAGTGTGAGTGGGTAACTGATTGTCAGTGAGTGTAAGTGAGTGACTGATTGTGAGTGAGTGTAACTGAGTAACTGTGTGAGTGAGTAACTGTTTGAGGAGTGAGTGTGAGTAACGTGGTTAGAGTGAGTGAGTAATTGTGAGTAACTGAGTGTGAGTGAGTAACTGATTGTCAGTGAGTGTAAGTGAGTAACTGTGTGAGTGAGTAACTGTGTGTGGAGTGAGTGTGAGTAACTGAGTGTGAGTGAGTTACTGATTGAGTGAGTTTGAGTAACTGAGTGTGGGTGAGTGAGACTGAGTAACTGAGTGAGAGTGAGTAAGTGTGAGTACCTGAGTGTGAGTGGGTAACTGATTGTCAGTGAGTGTAAGTGAGTGACTGATTGTGAGTGAGTGTAACTGAGTAACTGTTTGAGGAGTGAGTGTGAGTAACGTAGTGAGAGTGAGTGAGTAATTGTGAGTAACTGAGTGTGAGTGAGTAACTGATTGTCAGTGAGTGTAAGTGATTAACTGTGTGAGTGAGTAACTGTGTGAGGAGTGAGTGTGAGTAACTGAGTGTGAGTGAGTTACTGATTGAGTGAGTTTGAGTAACTGAGTGTGGGTGAGTGAGACTGAGTAACTGAGTGAGAGTGAGTGAGTAAGTGTGAGTACCTGAGTGTGAGTGGGTAACTGATTGTCAGTGAGTGTAAGTGAGTGACTGATTGTGAGTGAGTGTAAATGAGTAACTGTGTGAGTCAGTAACTGTTTGAGGAGTGAGTGTGAGTAACGTAGTGAGAGTGAGTGAGTAAGTGTGAGTAACTGAGTGTGAGTGAGTGTAAGTGAGTAACTGTGTGAGTGAGTAACTGAGTGTGAGTGAGTGAGTAAGTAAGTATGAGTAACTGAATGTGAGTGAGTAATTGTGAGTGAGTGAGTAATTGTGAGTAACTGAGTGTGAGTGAGTGAGTGAGTGAGTAACTGTGTGTAAGTACCTTTGAGTGAGTGAGCAACTCTGAGTGAGTGAGTGAATGACTGTGAGTAACTTGAGTGTGAGTAACTGAGTGTGAGTGAGTTACTGATTGAGTGAGTTTGAGTAACTGAGTGTGAGTGAGTGAGTGTGGGTAACTGAGTGTGAGTGGGTAACTGATTGTCAGTGAGTGTAAGTGAGTGACTGATTGTGAGTGAGTGTAAGTGAGTAACTGATTGTGAGTGAGTGTAAGTGAGTAACTGAGTGTGAGTGAGTATGATTGAGTAATTGTGAGTGAGTGAGTGAGTAACTGTGTGTGAGTGAGTGAGTGAGCAACTCTGAGTGAGTGAGTGAATGACTGTGAGTAACTTGAGTGTGAGTAACTTGAGTGTGAGTAACTGAGTGTGAGTGAGTGAGTGTGAGTAATTGAGTCTGAGTGAGTGTAAGTGAGTAACTGATTGTGAGTGATTGTAAGTGGGTAACTGTGATTGAGTGAGTAACTGTGTGAGGAGTGAGTAACTGAGTGTGAGTGAGTAAAGTAACTGGGTGTGAGTGTGAGTGAGTATACGTGTGATTGAGTGAGTAACTTTGAGTTAGTAACTATGAGTGAGTGAGTGGGTGTGACTGAGTGAGTGTGAGTAACTGAGTTTGAATAACTGAGTGTGAGTTTGTAACTGTGAGTGAGTGTGAGTAATTGAGTGAGTGTGAGTTTGTAACTGTGAGTGAGTGAGTGGGTGTGACTGAGTGAGTGTGAGTAACTGAGTTTGAATAACTGAGTGTGAGTTTGTAACTGTGAGTGAGTGTGAATAATTGAGTGAGCGTGAGTTTGTAACTGTGTGTGAGTGTGAATAATTGAGTGAGTGTGAGTTTGTAACTGTGAGTGAGTGTGAGTAACTGTGTGAATGAGTAACTGAGTGAGTGAGTATCTTTGAGTTAGTGAGTAACCGTGTGAGTGAGTGAGCAACTGTGTGAAGAGTGAGTTTGAGTCACTGAATGTGAGTGTGAAACTGTGAGTAACTGTGAGTGAGTGAGTGTGAGTAACTGAGTGTGAGTGAGTGAGTAACTGTGTGAGTGAGTGAGTAATTGTGTGAGTGAGTGAGTAACTGTGTGAAGAGTGAGTTTGAGTCACTGAATGTGAGTGTGATTGAATGAGTAACTGTGAGTGAGTAACTGTGTGAGTGAGTAACTGTGTGTGGAGTGAGTGTGAGTAACTGAGTGTGAGTGAGTTACTGATTGAGTGAGTTTGAGTAACTGAGTGTGGGTGAGTGAGACTGAGTAACTGAGTGAGAGTGAGTAAGTGTGAGTACCTGAGTGTGAGTGGGTAACTGATTGTCAGTGAGTGTAAGTGAGTGACTGATTGTGAGTGAGTGTAACTGAGTAACTGTTTGAGGAGTGAGTGTGAGTAACGTAGTGAGAGTGAGTGAGTAATTGTGAGTAACTGAGTGTGAGTGAGTAACTGATTGTCAGTGAGTGTAAGTGATTAACTGTGTGAGTGAGTAACTGTGTGAGGAGTGAGTGTGAGTAACTGAGTGTGAGTGAGTTACTGATTGAGTGAGTTTGAGTAACTGAGTGTGGGTGAGTGAGACTGAGTAACTGAGTGAGAGTGAGTGAGTAAGTGTGAGTACCTGAGTGTGAGTGGGTAACTGATTGTCAGTGAGTGTAAGTGAGTGACTGATTGTGAGTGAGTGTAAATGAGTAACTGTGTGAGTCAGTAACTGTTTGAGGAGTGAGTGTGAGTAACGTAGTGAGAGTGAGTGAGTAAGTGTGAGTAACTGAGTGTGAGTGAGTGTAAGTGAGTAACTGTGTGAGTGAGTAACTGAGTGTGAGTGAGTGAGTAAGTAAGTATGAGTAACTGAATGTGAGTGAGTAATTGTGAGTGAGTGAGTAATTGTGAGTAACTGAGTGTGAGTGAGTGAGTGAGTGAGTAACTGTGTGTAAGTACCTTTGAGTGAGTGAGCAACTCTGAGTGAGTGAGTGAATGACTGTGAGTAACTTGAGTGTGAGTAACTGAGTGTGAGTGAGTTACTGATTGAGTGAGTTTGAGTAACTGAGTGTGAGTGAGTGAGTGTGGGTAACTGAGTGTGAGTGGGTAACTGATTGTCAGTGAGTGTAAGTGAGTGACTGATTGTGAGTGAGTGTAAGTGAGTAACTGATTGTGAGTGAGTGTAAGTGAGTAACTGAGTGTGAGTGAGTATGATTGAGTAATTGTGAGTGAGTGAGTGAGTAACTGTGTGTGAGTGAGTGAGTGAGCAACTCTGAGTGAGTGAGTGAATGACTGTGAGTAACTTGAGTGTGAGTAACTTGAGTGTGAGTAACTGAGTGTGAGTGAGTGAGTGTGAGTAATTGAGTCTGAGTGAGTGTAAGTGAGTAACTGATTGTGAGTGATTGTAAGTGGGTAACTGTGATTGAGTGAGTAACTGTGTGAGGAGTGAGTAACTGAGTGTGAGTGAGTAAAGTAACTGGGTGTGAGTGTGAGTGAGTATACGTGTGATTGAGTGAGTAACTTTGAGTTAGTAACTATGAGTGAGTGAGTGGGTGTGACTGAGTGAGTGTGAGTAACTGAGTTTGAATAACTGAGTGTGAGTTTGTAACTGTGAGTGAGTGTGAGTAATTGAGTGAGTGTGAGTTTGTAACTGTGAGTGAGTGAGTGGGTGTGACTGAGTGAGTGTGAGTAACTGAGTTTGAATAACTGAGTGTGAGTTTGTAACTGTGAGTGAGTGTGAATAATTGAGTGAGCGTGAGTTTGTAACTGTGTGTGAGTGTGAGTAATTGAGTGAGTGTGAGTTTGTAACTGTGAGTGAGTGTGAGTAACTGTGTGAATGAGTAACTGAGTGAGTGAGTATCTTTGAGTTAGTGAGTAACCGTGTGAGTGAGTGAGCAACTGTGTGAAGAGTGAGTTTGAGTCACTGAATGTGAGTGTGAAACTGTGAGTAACTGTGAGTGAGTGAGTGTGAGTAACTGAGTGTGAGTGAGTGAGTAACTGTGTGAGTGAGTGAGTAATTGTGTGAGTGAGTGAGTAACTGTGTGAAGAGTGAGTTTGAGTCACTGAATGTGAGTGTGATTGAATGAGTAACTGTGAGTGAGTGAGTAACTGTGTGAGACATGAGTGTGAGTAACTGAGTGTGAGTGAGTAACTGAGTAAGTGAGTAACTTTGAGTGAGTGAGTAACTGTGTGATTGAGTGAGTAATTGTGTGAGTGAGTGAGTAACTGTGTGGGGAGTGAGTGTGAGTGAGTAACTGTGAGTGAGTGTGAGTAACTGAGTGTGGGTGAGTGTGTGCATACTCAGATCTGTAGGCGCATTCTCAGAGTCCAAAAGAACACCCCCAACAATGGATGTCGAGCTGAATTAGGACAATTTCCCCTTTTAATTCGAATACAAGAAAGGGCCATCAAATTCCACCAGCACCTCAAAGCCAGCAAGCCCAGCTCCTACCACTACAAAGCCCTGCAATGCCAAGAGGAGAGCAAAGACAAGAGTACCCTAAGAAATTCTTACGTACAACAATCTTATTAAGAATAACTCGTGCTGTACAGCGTTGTGAGACACAAGAAAGTAGTATCTCACACTCCTCTCTTATGGCATTTCGACATGTTGCACCCCACTAGGCAAACGGCCTTTCTGCTAACTTTAGTTCACTCTTGCGAATGATTCCCAACAACAAAACAGTCGTGTGGAGTAAGTATTCTCAAAGTCGTTATATCTGCCAATATAACATTTGTCACATCAGAAACATCAGCTAAATGTAAAATATCACTTATGGACTAGAGGGATCCTAATATAATCAATCATCATGTGGTATACTGGTATGGTATAACTTTATCTGGTATCAATTTATCATCAGGGTTATTGTTTCGATTGTAGTTGAATGGCATGGCACTACACCGGCGTACAGTTTACAGAACAGTAGAATGATCAAATGTACGATCTTTCCATTGAACGCAAACGCAACGTCTCTCTCGGCTTACCCTCGTCATGTTATGCTGCCGCCGCCATTTTGCTTTGGTCTTGGTGCGGCTGCGGCATCCAACGACCCGGGACGACGGCTACTGTCTTTCACAACTTTATAAATTCTGTTTAAATCTCAAATTGGTAATTAAGACAATTTACAGAGTTTAAAAAATATATATGGTTCTGATATCGTAGTGTTATAGTTCCAAAGTAAATACAAAGGTAATAACTAAATTAACAGCCATCTTATAATTTATCTTGAGAGAAGGTCGCGGCCTCTGTTGTGTTGCCTATGCTGAAATAAAGTGTTGACAGTACAACACATTGGGTGTGTTTAACATCTAGATTCCTTTGATAGCCTAACTTTTACATAAATAACGACATAAATGAATGATTTTTACACGGTGTTTTTTTCCATCGCTGTGTGGAATCGCTCGTAGGTTGTCCCAGCTAGCATTGAGCACCTTAATTATTTTACAGTAAGTATGTGATTTGTTGTCCTTCCTGTCTTGGTTGTTAAGTTTTCGCTACACATACAGTAATATCGGTGTTATTCGGTAAGAAAAGTCTATTCTGTTAAACTAGCTCAGTTAATGTGCTTGTTTGATGAATATTTTCGGAGCCGAAAAGGAATTTTTTGATATGCACGTATCGTGAATTTGCTACTTGGCGATTCGCTGTTTTAGTGTAAGTGACTTATTTTGAACGTGTTTTCATTGCTTATTAAAATGAACACCAGAATATTTGTTCAGGTTGATCATCACAGTGGAGTGAAGGCCCCCCTGCACAGACAACCCACACCTAGTCTTCCAGAAACGCTCAATTTAATAGTTATTTGCTCTGAATTTAAGACGTGAATCACTGTAACATGGGTTAGAGATGGTGTCAGAGAGGGACTGTGAAGCAAGCTGATGTATATTTGAGCACCAGGAGAGTCCATATTGAGAGCATATTTGTCTCTTGTTGATGATCATCTGTTGAAATGTCTCTGCTGTGTTTGCTGTCTTTCTGTTTCTGATTAACCCTTTTCAGTTTCTTGGGAGTGTTCTTTGATTGATTTGTAGGTTTAAAACTACCCTCTTGGCCCTCTTTGGGGATCCCTGGATATGGATAGTTTGTCCCTAAGAGAATGCAGAAGATGTTTTTTTCCTCTTCAGTATTGTTAAACAACAGCTGAAAATCCCTAAAAGCCTGGGTACCCTGCCCATTTTTTTCTACTGCCATCACCCAAAAATGTTACCAAGGTTGCTCACAAGTCCAAGAAGAACCCAAGGAATTTTTTTCCACACATCAACCCTCTTTTTGCCACTTTTTGTCTCATTAGTTTAAGTATTTTTTTCCTTGTCAGAATGTCTATGTCCCCCTGTTTGTTTCTTTCATTAGTCACTTCAATTAAAAAAAAAAAAAGTACAAAGGACCCTGTTGCATCCACTATCGGTACTATTTAGAAGTCTGGCGGAGATAAAGATGTCTCAGAGAGTCTCAGAAAGAGATGTCATAGGAAGACAAGTTTCTCTGGGCGATCCACCCCACTTTTTCTTTTATCTCATGGATCAAGTGTTCCTTCAGGACTCCATACTATTGCGGAGACACCAAACCAGCAGTGCACTCAAGAGGGAGACAACATCTCAGCCACGTCAGGTAAAGATGGAGCTGTGTCAAAGCTGAAATTTTGAAAATGACCTGCTTGAGGGTTTACAGACCTTTTTAATTGAAATCTTTATACTATATGTCCCTCCCACTGAGAAATCTTGACTGATTGATGAGGCCTGCCACTGACCCCAAACATGCCCTGTGTGTCTGGGCTTTTTCTCTTAGGAATTAAGATAAATGTAGAGATTTTGTTTTCAGGAACTGCTGAGGAGTTACTATAGCTCTGTGGGTTGTCTGACTGCATGATTTATTTCAGACAGGAATAACTCTACAATCCAACAGCTTCTTAGACCTTTATGCTGTCTCTGCAGATTGAAGTGACCTCATGCTTAATTCCAGTAAGAACTCTTAATGTAGACTGCTTGTAGATACATTATGTAACTAAAGAACTACAGACAGGCCTCTTAGTATTTGATGTACACGTGTGGAAACATTTGAAGATTTCCCAGTGAACTAAAGTAAGAGAGGTCCATTTATTCTGCAGTTTTTCTGTGCTGTGTGTCCTCAGGGGGAGTCCTGTTGGCCCTGAAGAGAACCAGCCGCTGGGTCACCACCGCAATTAAAGCTGCATACCAGCATTACTATGACTAACCATGGAGATGACTGCTACTTTTATTACTATTCTACCTGCTCCAAAGTAAGCAGTTTGTGCACAAACCTACCATGTACTAACATTTTAGAAATTACCCGTAAATAGGTCAAATGGTATCAGCCTAACTGCTTGATAAATTGTGCAGGGCGACAGCTGCCCATTCAGACACTGTGAGGCAGCCATGGGCAATGAGAGCATTTGCAACCTGTGGCAGGAAGGACGCTGCTTCCGTACCGTCTGCAAGTTTCGCCACATGGAGATCACTGTAAGCAAAACTGAAGCATCAATTTTAATTCAAACAGCGCTCACAAACTTGTCCCTCAAGTGTTTGTCTTGAATGGCCATGAAAGAAGGGTAGAGAAAAGTCTTCCTGTGAATCAGGGTCAGGAGCTCCACTCCTGCCTCTGGACCCGTTGGGTGGGGCAGGCAAACTTCCTTTTTCCTTAAATAGTAGATATCTTAAAATCTGCAATGTACCATGTGGCTTGTAGCACAAACCTCTGCTGTCCATAACAGCAGTCATAGCTTGTTAAGTTTGAGAAACAATACCGTGATCCATTTTAAAGAGTGAGAGTAGAATGAGAATTATAGAAACTGAAAAGATTTTTTGGACATGTGGCCATTGTTTAGCCATCTCATCTGCTCACACTATTTTATGTTATTAATCTCATTATTCTGGAAACAGAAAAACCGTAAGGAGATCCCCTGTTATTGGGAGAATCAGCCAGCCGGCTGCCAGAAGCCACACTGTGCTTTCTTTCACGAGAGGCCCCGCTACATAGAAGGCATCTTTGTCCCACCAGATAAAAGTGAGTGAACTTTGTTTCTACAAACTCAAGAATTTAAAGACCGTCATGATGATGACTGATAACGGCTGTAATTCTGCCAGGTCAGATCAAGACTGAGGAGCAGAAAAACGAGGAACCAGCTCCACCACCAACTGCTCCTCTTCCCACCACATCCAATCCTCAGCTCAGAGGAGTCATCAAGACAGAAACTCAGGAACCAGTACCCAGCCCCACCCACCCGCCAGTAGTGATCAATCCAGCTGATGATGATGAGGATGAAGATGGTGAGCTGGATTTAATCTCAATAGAACTTCTTGGTCTTAACGAGTTATCACTTCAAGACGTCCCCTTTTATTGTTACCACTTATATCTGTCTGTTTGCAGACCAGTTCTCAGAGGAGGGGGAGGATGGCAAAGTTGGCCCTTCGCCAAGGAAGTTGGCTCGATCAGGTGAGGCTGTGCACACAAACTATAGCTGTGATCCTCCCAAATTCCCCATGTTCTATGTGCAATAATGTCGTGTCTTCACAGGTGATTCACTAAATTTTGGAGTGAGCACCTTGGAGGAGATCCGGCTTAGGAAGGCCCTGAAGGCCAGCATGAAGAGGGCGGGATACCCTATCCAGAGTGGTGAACCCTCTGCTAGTGGAGAAAAAGAAAACATCCTGGCGTTTTCACGGCCAGTGCTCTTAGAGTCCAGAGGTGAATGAAAAACAGTTCAGTGTGCATGGGTGTAGCTCAACAACACCCCCTGCCAGGCCAAAATAATCAGTCCTGTAAAATGATCATTATTCTAGCAGCATTTACACCACAAAGAAGAGAAGTCTGTGGTACTGAGCCCAGCAGCAGACAGTTTCTATTTATGTGACAGTTTCGTTGCACTCATGACGAAACTGAACCAGAAAAAGCAAATGTAGCAAATAGCAAATGTAAGTCAAAAGAAGATCACTAAAAAAGTTTAGATAGAAACTAAAAATGACATATAATTATATAAATGACAAACAAAAAAGGGAGCTGCACAGACTGACTGCCGATAAGGCCGGCGCATAGCAACAATTTACTGCTCGTGGTCAAGTTGAAGCATTTTGTTTTGCTCCATATTCTGTCTAATGATGGTAGTCCCTGCTTGAAACCTTAAAAAGAAATACTGTAAAATGTTAATGAGCTCCTAACCTCAGACGTCTGCTTTAAGGTAAAGCATTAACAAGCCGCTGTCTTTAAAACTAGGCCCACTTGTTGTTGAAGAGGCTGGGAGACCAAGAGGAAGTGTGGCTGAAAGACTAGGACGAAAGATTCCCAACAACGGTAGCTCTTGTTGCAGATTCCAAATGCCACAGATATTGATAGTGAGAAGCTCATCACGTGTTCTTTTTGTAGATTTAAAAAGTGGGGAAGGTGTCTCATTGAGGAAGAGTCTGGCTGAGCGTCTGGGAAGAGTTGTGGATGTAGAACAAACATTGGTACCTTCTCAGAAAGGTGAGTGTTGTATCACAGGAATCCACTGCCTGTTGCTAAAACCATGCTGATGTATGGTGTTGTAAAGTGGGAAGAGTGATGTCCTACCTTGGAAATCTCTCTTTAGAAATAATCAGGATGTGTTCAGACTTGTCTTTCTTGTGTTTCTCCAGCGCTGAAACCTGTAAAGGAAAGACTTGGGCTGCTGTCTGCCCCAGTTGCACCCTCACTCCCAGGTAAGAAGTGTGAAAATTCAGATGTTGCTTAGAGTTGGTCTGTGGATGCTCCATGTGTAAATGAAAACTTTATTTATTGTGTTGCAGCTGAGAACAGTGTGGTGTCTGTTAATGTTCCTGAGCAGATACACATCAAAAGTCTAGAGGAGATCAAACAAGAGAAGGCAGCAAAGTCTCAGAGTCGGAAAGATTCCCTTATAGTTGTTACTCCAGAAATGTCTAAGACCAACCCCGCCGAAGCCACAAAGGGTATCAAGAGAGCCATCTCTGTGAGAGACACCTCCATCAGCCATGTCAAAACCATCTGGGCTAAGAAGAAACGGCAGGAGGAGGAACAGGAGCAGAATCCCAGTCAAAAGAAACCCGAGCTCTTAGTGGAGAAAACTCCAGGCAAGAGTCAAGGGGAGTCAGACATTGGCCGGCTTGGTTCTAAAGACACAAATAAGGGCAAAGTTAAAGTTCGAGTAAAGACCCTTGAAGAGATCCGCAGGGAGAAGGCAGTGAGGCTACAGGTGCAGCAGGCCAAGGAGGCTGAAGACAAGAAGAGCTCAGATACAGAGGAGAGCAGTTCCAAGAAACCTCGACTACAGCGTCCCAAGAAGCTGGCAACCCAAAGTAAGACTGCACTTTTCACTGCTTGGGTACCTGTGTGTTAGCACAAGAAACATGCTGCAGAGTTATTGTCACCTCTGATGCTGCAGATGTTTTTACGATTGAAGTACAATTTGAATCTTGTCAACATGTTTTTTTTGCCTCTGACTGGAATTTCACGTCCAACACAGCAGGCAAAATCACAACAGAGAAGAGTGCTGAAGTGTGGGAGAAGCCAGGGAACTCTCCAGCTGCTGCACCAGAGGTATGGGTTGTATGTACGTCAACACCAGCTGTGGTTGGTTCTTACTCTGCTCACTGAAAGGGATGGCATCTTTCCTGTCTCTCTAGATCAGTAACAAAGTGAAGGTCAAGACCTTTGAGGAGATCATGCAAGAGAAACGCCTTCGAAAAGAGGAAATTGAGGAGCAGGCTACAAGCTCAGCGGAAGCGTCTCAGAAGCAGACTATCAGTGGCCCTTTGAAGAGGAAGATCACTCCTAAAATCAAGCTCACCCCATTAGACTCTTACTCATCTTCCTCCACAACACGCCCCAAAGTCCATGTTCATAAACTAATTTCTCCAACATCCAAAGAAACTCTGAATAGCACTCCTGATACAGCAGCTACTGCCTTGACAACAGCGGCCTCCGTCCCAGTGAAGCAGAGCTCTTCTCTACAACAGGCAGAGTCCCAGATCAGCTCCAGGGAGGTTCCACACAAAAGCACAAGGAGCTCCACTGCACAGCCAACAGCCAGACCAGCCAGAGAAACTTCTGGGTCCCCTACAGCTCATTCACTGGGCAATAATCAGACGAGTTCCCCAGAACATACGGTCGAGTCTAAAGGTAATGGATTGCTAATGTTGCCATAAATGCACAATTAGAAAGAGAAAGCACTTTTTTTTCCATGATGGAGCACTTAAACTTTCAGTCAACTCTCTTTTCAGTGAGGCCTAAACTGAATGTGAAACCATCAGTCATGAAACCTGCGGTGCAGGTGAAGCCGGGCCAGAAGAAGAGGGGAGCAGAGCGATCTGCTGTTGCTGCTGTTAAACCTCTGAACAGCACCTCAGCAGTGCAGGAGGAGCCCACATGCAGAGACAGAGCGGTACGTTTCACACACACTTCACTTCATCATCATATAGTTTTACTATTTTTCAAATGTTCTCTGAAACACTTCCATTGCTCACATTTCTGATGTAGTGTTGTCCTCTCATGCTCTCTCTTCATTTTTACTGTCTGATATTTTGTGTTAAATACATCCAGCGACCACGTTGCTCTTAGATTTTTCTCTGATTAATCGGGTTTCTTGAGTTTGCATGTCATCTGTATTTGAAAAAAAAACATGTTTGATGGGGAATCTAAAATGTGCTGTCAGTGACGTCCAGCATGTTTTGTTTGTCAGGTATTCCCATCCTTGAACGCAGAGTCTCAGCTGAGCTCTACTGTACCTCATAGTCCCACTGCTTTGCTGGATTTGGGATCGAGCTCCAGCCCAGTGAGAGAGGACCTTCAGACTGTCCCCGTCTTTAAACAGAGTTCAGTCCAAGAAACCAAGCCAGCTGTCAGTGTTGCTGCTGCCAGAGAGGCCTGTGCAGTTCCCCAAAGGTAAGGAGCTACAGAGAGCTTAATTTTAAAGCTGAAGTGGACGAGATCATGTCTGCTCATATGCCGGTATTTCATCCCATTTCTAAATTTGTCATGAGAGAGAACATTGGTATTTATATTTGACTTCCCTCAGTGTTGCCCACTGACGTGTCAGTTTCTGTCCATTTCAGTCCCGTCCTGAAAACTCCTGCTCAGTCCAAATCACGAAGACTCAGTGTAACAGCATCCCGCACAGCCTCTACCTCCAACACCGACGCCTCTGCCTCCACCTCCGCCGTGGATGACTTTGAGGAACTGATCAACCAGTTTACTGACGATCACTTAGAGGACGACGTGGATCCAGAAATAGGAGAGGATGACCTGCTGCAGGAACTGTCAGAAATGATTGACAGCTGAGGGCTCCGGTCATCAGGCCACCTCGTCTCACTCTTACTACCTGCTGTCATGACTTTATATTTACACCCACCATCTACCATTGAGTTTTGAAATGACATTTAGTTCTATAACTCTGAACTAAGTTTAAGCTTTAAGTTCGATGTTTGTTATTTACATTTTAGTCACCTTCTCTCATATACAAGCCTATTTAATTTTCTGCCCAGGTGATCATCTTTTAGTCCAGTATTTTGTCTTTGCTTTTCTTTATCATGTCTTTTTATGATCGTTGTCCAACTCATCAGGCCCTAAAAATGAAAAAAAAAAAATTTTTAAAAAGCACGTGCTGTTTTCAGACATGGTGTTTTCAGTTTGTTGAGAAAACCTGGAGGATGTCATTTTTGAGAAGTCATATCTGTATACTGTGTCTGCATAGGGAATAACAAGCTCAGTATAGAAATAATGGATACTACTGCACTTACAGTATTTGTGCCTAAGGTTTTGTGTATGTGGGAGTGGATGGGACTGTTGTTGCTCAGCTGGTTATCATGTTAAAATGTCCCATCCTCAAGGCTCCTGTGGACATGACAGCAAACTGGCACCCGAGGAGTCCATCAGGTGTATATGCTTCATGGAGGGCATCCTCTCCTTGACACTGTTCTCTATTTTTTTTTTTCAATTTTATGTTTTATATTGTTCAATTGAAATGTGTTCTTACCCAGGTCTGTTTATTTTGACATACTTTTAAACAACTAGTATGGAATAAATGTGTCTATACTCTCCAAACTTAATAAATGAACGCCTCAGGGACTATTTGTATTTTTTTTTAATGTTCTTTCTCAGATTTAAAATCTTTTCAGATGCTGTCTTCAGTAGATATTTTTCTCTTTTCAGTTTATCGTGTGCTTTGGTAAAAGATCAAAGTTTCTTAATGTGCGTTTGCTCTGTTCTGACCCTTTTTCATGAGCTCACTCTTCAAAGTAACTTGTACAATGTTCTGTGTAAATAAAAATAAAAATTTTAATGACCAGTAACTTTTTACAAATATTATTTGAGGTAATTCGTTGTTTTCCGATTTGCACATAGATGTTTGTCATTGGTAAAACCTTTAATAAACACCAGAAATATATGAATTTCTGAAGCCAAAACAAAATTGAGATGCATCACTGAGAATTTTTAACAGACAGTTGCTTTACAGCTCCTTCTGGATGGTCAAGCCACCCTTTCTCTAAGGTTAAGCCCAGCCACCCACCAAAAGGAACATAATTTCATTCGACTGTATCCACAACTATTTTACAGTCACTACCCAAATCTCGTGACCATAGGTGTGGGTTGGAAAGATGGACCAGTAAATAAAAAGTTTCGCCTCGCAGCTTGAATTTGGAGGGGCTGACCCTCATCCTGGTCACCTCACATTCAGCTGCAAACGGCTCCAGTGTAGCTAAAGGTCATGATTGAAGAAGACAACAGAACTACAACATCTGCAAAAAGAGATGTAACTCTGACGTGCCCTCTCCCCAGCTATACCTCTAGACCCTGGCCATGAAAATCATAAACAGGATCAGTGATAGCAGTCAGCCTTGGCAGTGTCCAACATGCAGTATCGACTAACTTGACTGAACCAAGAATGCAGTCACAGTTCGAGCTTTGGTATTACAGGGATGGAATAGCCTGCAGAAGTAAAACTGGTACCCCATACTCCCTCAGCGTCCTCCACATAATCCCTTGGGGTACATGTCATCAGCTCTCTCCAAGTCCAAATAAACACTTGAAGAATTGATGGTCAAGTCCCATGACCCCTCCATAACTCTCCAAGGGTGAAGAGCTAGTCCACTGTTCCACAACCTTGGCAGAAATCATACTGCTTCTTCTAAATCTGAAGCTCGACATTTCTTGAAGCCTCCTTTCCAACACTCTGGAGCAAACTTTCCTGAGTAAGCAAATAATTGTGATCCCCTGTAGTTTGAACACACTCTCCAGTCTCCCTACTAAAAAATGGGAACCACTGCTCTGATCTGCCACTTAACTGGTGTTGTTTCAGACCCCCGTTCAACATTGAAGAGTCATGTCAGCCAAGACAGCCCCACAATTTCCAGTGCCTTTAGTATCTCTAAGCAAATTGAATCCACCCCTCGCTTACCTTTTTAACTACCTTGGCATCCTCTGCCAATGAGTCTTTCCTCAAGTCCTCAGACCCTGCCTCTGCCTCTGGAAATGCTGGCCAAATTGAGGAAATCCTCAAAGTATTCTTTCCAGCACTTAACAAAATATCCAGCTGTTCGCCATCCAGGACAAGCAAATCCTGGATGGTGTGGGAAATTCCTCCCTTGCCATAGATTTAGTTTTTGGTCACATAACCACACAACCAAGCCTGAAAGGTGTTCTTCTTCGTCCTTCAGCTTGACGACTTCCATCACCGCATAGGCAGGGTCCCCTGCCAGATGTTTCCTATTCACTTTCACTATCCGTTTGAGCTTACCTGGTCTGGCTGGCATTCTTCCTCGTTAAAGGATCCAGATGGTGATCAGTTGATAAATTTGCCCCTCTTCATCCAAGTGTTCAAAACACATCGCCATAGATCTGATGATACAACTACAAAGTCGATCATTGACCTCTGATTTAAGGTGGCCTGGTACAGAGTACTTATATCATTGTGTTTGAAATGGACAATCCAGGACTAGCACAGAAGTACAGAAACAAAACTCTGGTTGTGTTCATATTGGGGAGGCTGTCCCTACCAATGATATTCCTCCAGGTCACTCTGTCATTGCCCAGATGGACATTGAAGTCCTCCGGGACAACAATGGAATCCCCAGGTGGCGCACCCTTTAGGAAATTACTCAGAAACTTTAAGGAGGCCAGGTCATCTCAGCTGTTGTTTGGTACATATGCACATACCACAGTCAGAACATTGTGAACACAGAACACCCAGAACACCCTGTGACTTGAAGCTGCGCCTAGGCAACCCTCATTGGGAAGAAGTCAGCCAGGGGCTTTTAGAGTATCCCCAAACCCACCAAATGCCTCTCCCCCAGAGTAAATCTGGAGTATGAGAGAGTCTAGCCCCTCTCCAGTTTGGTTTAAGTGCCCATGCTATGCGTGGTGGTCAGCCCACCTACAGTAGATCAAGTTAATACTGCTCCACCTAACTGACCAGCTCAAGCTCATTCCCCACCGGCAAGGTGACATTCCACATACCCAGAGCCAGTTTGCGATGCTGGGAATCCCAGGGCCCACCTTTGCCAGTTGCCCAGCTCACAATACACCCCACCTTGAATTTCCACCCCACAGATGGTGCGCCCATGTGAAGGTGGCATCCTGGTGGAGCCATGGCTTGGCCACCAGGCATGAAAGTGGAAATTCTACAGAGGGGATTAGTTTGAATATTCAACCTCAATATTACTTGCAGCCAACTTCAAAGATAATTAAAGAGAATTTGTATCTCTTTCTTACACATCTTTATTGTTAAACAATCTCATTGCATATCATAAAATAGATTTATAGATCAATAGATCAACGACATTGAGATACAGCATTTGCGTTTTTTCCTCATAACAGTCTTTTGTCCGATCAAGTTTTAACAACATTTTAAACCAAAGGGCTAAGTGCAATCTGGTTTTAAAAAAAAGAAAAGAAAAGAAAGAACATTAACATAGGTGTCTTTCTGATGGTGCTGTTATCAGAATCACGGAAATATTAACATTGTTCCCTGAATCCTCCTATATGAACACTGGATAGCAGTTCCCAAATTTTACTCCCAATTCCATTGCTCCATCAATGAAGAAAGCTATGAACTTAACTTGGAAAGAAAGCTCAACATCTTGTTAAAGAGGCTTGAAACTACATATTGTACATTGGTGTACCTTTAGTGACGACTGACTATAGCCGCCCTAACATCTCACACTGTGAAAGTGCTGGAGAGCCTGTTATAGCCTCACCTCAGAAGGGAAGTCAGACTGTGATTATATAATCATAATGATATGATAGAGTCAACACACCATTACAAGCAAAGAGTTAATTATGGTGTTCCACGGGGTTTTGGGCAGCTTCGTTCTTTTTCTCATATGGAAAGATAACATACATTTCCGTTGTTGTGTCAATGGCAACAAGCTTAATTAGTCTAGGAAAACTGAGGAAACTAATCAGTTACTTGCTGCTGCCTTGGATAACTTTTAATGTAAGACTCTAGATATAGGATTTTAGGGTCTTGTTCATGAGAGGTTGTAGGAAAGAGTGGGAGATCAAATTGGGGCTGCACCAGCTGTGATGCAGTCATTTTACTGGTCTTACTTGATGAAGAGAGAGTTAAACTGGAAGGCAAAACTACCGATTACTGGCCAATCTATGTTCAAACTCTTAACAAAGGTCATGAGCTATCAATTGTGACTGAAACAATGTCATGAATAAAAGATGCAGAGATTAGCTTCCTGCTTAGGCTTACCTTCAGAGAGAGGTTGAGGTGCTCGATCATCAGGGAGGGTCTCAGAGTAAAGTTGCTTGTCCTTTGCACTGAAAGAAGCCAGTTGGGGTGGTTTGGGCATGCTGTTATGATGCCCAGAAGCCTCCCAGGGGAGACAGAAGATCTCTTGCTAGATTTGGAGCATCTCAGTGTCCCCTGGAAAAACAGGCTTGGGAGAGGAAGGTCTGGGTATCTCTGCTTTTTGCTTTTATCTTCAGTTTTAATTTTTTTAGTGATTCTTTTGTGTTATTATTCTTTCATGTGTGGATTTATATGTGTATGTACATATTTTAAATGTTGCTTCGGCTCTATAAAGCACTTTTAGTATCTCGGTTTGAGTTTTATTGTGGCGAGGACCCAAATGCAGGTCTTCCAGAGGGAGGAGATGACGACAGACAGTAAGATGATGAAAAGATTTATTAATTTATTAATAATAAAAAAAGATAAATAAAAAAAAAGAACCAGTGGACTGACTGAACAGATGGATGGAACTAACTGAATGCCAGAAACCATAGCTGAAGACTTCAATGAACTAGCACAGAGCAAAAAGAGAACCAGGAGGATATATATTGAAGGAGGAAACGAATAACATGAGGCAGGTGGTGATAATTACGGTGTGCAGGTGGAGCAGAAGGTAGGACTAACTAATGTTCACCATGTATTCTGCTAAGGTTTCTTCTACTTCTTCATCATGTCCGGTGAATGGTTCTAACTGTGGGAGTACAAATGGTCATACATTATCTCAAATGAAGTTAATCCTGTGCTAGTTGGAATAATATGCATGTTTAGGACTACTAGTGGTAAACAGTAAAGTTGTCACCTTGACTTAATTATTCCATTGTGTCTCTCCACCAAACCTGCTGATTGTGGATGATATGCACAGTGGTCTGAGGTCTGTTCTTAAATTCTTTGTCATCAGGAAGATGACATTGTTTACAAAGTGCGTCCCATTATCACTGTAGATTTTTTCAGGAATTCCAAATCTAGGAAATATTTCATTCACCAGTGTTGAGAGTGCATCTGCCCTATGCACATGGAAATACTTCAACTCATTTGGTAAAAACATCTATTATCATCAAGTAGAACTGTTTCCCTTCACATTTATTTAGTTCAATGAAATCCATACAAATGTGTTGAAAAGGGTACGTTGGTTTAGGGAATTACCCTCATATTCTCACTTAGATTGCCCTGTAGATTATGTTTTGCATATATTTTACCTGTTGGACAAAAAATTATTTATTTATTTATTATTATTATTGTTTTAGTAATTAATAAAACCATACGCTGTAAAAACCTTGTTCATTATTGCTACAATCCCTCCTTTAGAGACATGACATGGTCCATGGCTCAATACTGCAGCATATCAAAAGAAGCTTTTTGGCAGTATGGGTTTCCTTCAGGTCACTCATATAAATTTGACTGTGCACAGTAAATGGCACATTTATTCTGCCACATCTGTCTTTCTGTTTGTATGGCTTCTTTCTGCATTTCACATAACACTTGGTATATTCCTGTATGAGCTTCCTCTTTGGAGAGGAGGTTTTCTGCTGGTAACTGAGCAGCTTTTTTTCTTCTTCATCTGCTTTTCTATTACCATTTCCAGGATCAGTGTTCGTAATGTGTGCAGCACATTTATAAATTGCTACTTTATCTAGCAGTTGAATAGCACCTAATAATGCTAAAATCAAGTCTTTATAGATTTACCTGTGATGTTGTCATCCCTCTGTTTTTCAAAGGCATTAAGATTAAAATGACTTTTTAATGTGATGTTACAAGTGTTACAAGTCACACAAAATTACTCTCTGCATTTGATCTATTCAGTTTGGCACCTGTTGAATGCACACATGTACAAGCTTTCTACTTAATTTAGTTAAGTAGACTGCAGACGTATAAACTGCTAATACTGGTCACTGTGGCTGGTTTTAAATGCACCATAAAAACAAACCTGACTTGTTGTGACTCTGATTCACTGCAGCTGTCTTTAAATTTCTCTTTAAGAAAGCGGTTGTTGATATCTGACTCCCGTAGCATATTTTATTTCTGTGTTTTTGTTAATATCCTAATACTCACTTTAACCCTTTCTGTAAAGCACTTTGCTGCTGATGAGATATGAGATAAATGCTGTAATCTCTGATGAATATGATATCAGTTCCTTTAAGTTTAGGGAAGTTAATCAATCAGAAGTGATGAAGCCATCGATATGTTAAATTCTCCATTTTTCTGATAAACTTGTGATGTTTTTGCAGAAGAGCTAAACTCAAATTTAGAAAATGTTTCAGTTTGGCTTGAAAACCATCTGCACCTGAAAGGTTTGACTGTCTGGTCTCAGACCTGCTTCAGGTGGAAATTATTGCATTTTTAATGCCTTGAACTTTGTCATTAAAGAAAATTGCAAAGTCATTATATGTTGATGTAGAAATGAGTTCTAAAGGCAGTGAAACTGGAGGGCTTGCTAATCTGTTTCTTTACTGCAGTTTTTGATGATTTCAGAAAAATAACTCTCCCTTGTTCTACGCAAAGTCTGGTTGAACACACATAACTTTTCTCTGTAAATCTCATCATGAACCTGAAGCTTTGACTTGCACCATTTCCGTTCGGCTCTCTGGCACTTCCTTTTCTGTGCCCTGACCGACTCTTCTTTTCTCCATGGCGCCCTTTGCCCACTTTTAACCATTCTAACCTTGGCAGGAGCAATGGTATTCAAAGCATTTAAAAGACTTGATGTGTAAGAGCTCCACAGATCATCATCATTATAACACAGAGTTCAGTCACACGCTGAGTTAGACCAAACATTTCAAGGAAAGAAGTGAGTTCTTTAGCTTGCTCATTATGGGCTACATCTATGTACACCTTCAAGTCCCCTGTTATGACTAAACAGTCAACAGCAGTGCACACAATTTAAAGAAATTCAGTAAAATCATCAATAAAATCATTCTGCGGTGATACAAAGTATTTAAGATCGTTTTATCTCCATTTTAAATGACACATGCTCGAATTAAGGAAAAAACTAAATGTTTTATTTTGTGAGTGGGTATATTGTCCCTGAATATGGCACAAAGACCCCCTCCCACTCTCGGTCTTGTCGTTTCATCTCTCAGTTAAACACATAAAATCAAGACTGTGAGGGGAAAGTATCAAAAGCATTGTTAGACAGGAGAAAGTCAGAAAGCTGTTGGTATACAACTTTTTCTAGAACTTTGCCTAAGAATGGCAGGTTTGGTATGGAAATTATAAAAATCTCAGCTTGTAAAACACATTTTGCTCAGACAGTTTTTCCTGTGAAAGGAGCAAATATTTTAACTCTGCTTGTTTAACTGAGATGTCCTGAACTTTAAGAGAGTTGTTAAATCTTAATTCACAAACTTTACTAACTGTTCTTAACTGGATTTACTTTGTACATTTTATTGCTTTTTATCTCTCCACTATGCTATTTGCATTGAAAAACTGTTTTCTTTTCACTTACTCATAACTGACATGTTTCCTGAGACTGACTGTCTGTCTTTCCTGCTGCGCCTGCACTCCTTTGACCAATGTCCCATCTTTCCACACACAAAGCATGCACCAACTCTGTCTGATCCCCCTACTCTTTTTCCTCTACGGCCTCTTCCTCTGCTCTTGCTTACTCCTTCATCACACACACAACATTTCTTTTTGTTGCTCCTTTTCCCTTTTCCCTCATTTCCAGTGTTCCTCAGCTAGCTAGGCCTGAGCCTGTGTGAGGCTGTTTTTTTTCTTTTGCTTTCCCTATATCCTTCACTAATTCTGCAAATTTCACAACGTTCAAATCTCCTTCAAAAAATGTCTTTTCCCATCTAAGTATTTAACACCATCTGGATTTCGCTGAAACATTTAAACAAACAAAAACAAACTGGATTTACTTATAGCGGTTCCTCATCTCCATCTTTCTTAAGAGAAATTATAATTTTAATGTGCTGCATGGATTTATTCCTGTCGTCTTCTCACACAGACTATGGACTCGTTCACCTTTAACTTCACTGGTTTTATGATTTACTTATCGCGGGTTCCTTATCGTAATCTTACACAGTTAGCCTATATAGTTTTCAGTTAAAGGCTACTCCCCTCTGGTACTTAGATCTGCTTGCGAAAAAATAGCAATGCCCCTACTTACATGTATTTTCTTATCGCGGGTTCCTCATCGCAATCTTATACAGTTTTTAGTCAACTGCTCTCTGGTACTCTGGCAAAAATAGCAACGTTTTTTTCAGATCTTAGTTAAGTATCCCACATGTATTAGTTAAACTTAACCGGTCTTGCAGATATTAGCTGAGTATTAACTTTAATACTGGACTTCACTGGAAGAGTGGGTTACAGATGAACATAATACTGTTCAATACTCACTTCACTTTTTACAAATCACTATTTTTTGCAAATGTCTTATTTAAATGTAGTTTAATTTAACCTCACTGGATTATCAGTTGTTTGTTAAATAATCTCAAATTCTTCCAAAGGTCTTCATAATCACACTATTTTTCGCCAACAATAGTAACACAAAGGGATCCCTTACCATAAATCCACTGGTAAGACCATGAATCCAGCAAGTCTGGCCATTAATTAAAAAATAAGGTCCCATCACCTTTCCCCCTTCCAGGGGTAGCTGGCGCCTCTGAAACACAACAATTCAGCTTCGATATTTTTACTCTCAAGGTGAGTATTTTGCTCAATATGGTACTAAAAGTCAGTGTTCACGCGTGTAGATTATACTTTATCATAACATTACAGTATACAGTTTTTTTAAAATTTTATTATATATTTATTGGCCCTTCAACATTGGGATCCGGAGAAGTACCCCTCTCACGGCTAAAGAGGGGTCTTTCAATGCATAAATCATGTATCAATTAAATGAGAAGGACTTGTTTAAATATGCTAGTGTCAAGAGCATTGGTGTGAAGGGAGGACCCAGATGCAGAACTTCGAAGCAAACAAGGTTTATTCCAAGAACAAAAAAGCACAAGGCAGAACAAAGGATGCGGCTGAGCCAGATATCAAAAACTTAACTGTGAAAAAACAAAGCAAAGCAAAACAAGACAAGACTATGAAAACCAGGTGGCAAGACATGAGGCAATAACATGACCTGACAAGCCTGTGAACAACGTGGCATGAGAGCTCAGGTGAGGATTCTGCTATGACATGAGTGAACCTGGAAACTAGGTACTGTGGGGAGGAGATTAGTGATGACGTGCAGCTGTGGAAGAGAAGCAGACGTGAGTGAAACTTAATGTGACAGGGAAAAAAAAACAACCAAAAAATATAAAAAATGATCCTGGAACCTGTAAACAAGACAGAACAAAACGTGAACATGACAGCCAGTAACTTAACCATTGTTAAATAAAGAAATGGGTGCACAGCCGAGTGTGAGCGGGCACTGGGGAGCACACAGACACAGAGCTCACTCGCTACTTGTGGTTGTTGTCTTGTTAGCAAGGTAGCCTGTTAGCAACTCAAAACTTGTTACCAAGTTAAAATTAAACAGCCAGAGTCATCAAGATATAACACCGGACCAGACTATAGTTGTTCCGATTCCAATACCAGCATCAGATATGCCTCCCATACTGCAGAACATGTCCGTCTGTTTACCAGTTAGCTACGTTAGCTTTGTTAGCTCTGTTGGCTCTGTTAGTGAGGTTAACAACTGTCAACTGGAGCTCATTTATTAAACAAAATGAGCAGTGTTACAAATAACCGGTATTTGATAAACATTCTACATATTCAACCTTTAAAGTAAAAATGAAACAAAGTTTTGGCAAAAAATTATAGTTCCTCTTTAACACTTGTAGTCTCTGAACTACAGCACATCTACAAAGGAATAGCAATCAGGATCACAGGCAAAAAACTGTATAGTACAGTAACTGTACACTACAGGTTTACTCAGACTGAGACACAAGACTGCCTTCTACGGTAGGATATGGCTCAAGTAGCTCCAGGGGTTGATGTACATCACTTCCAGCAGGGACAGACTTGTGTGCATACATACAGAATAATATCCTTTTACACATACAAAAATTTTAAATTACACCCTGAAATGGGTGTTCAATTAAAGTGTTATCTTTACAGTGTTTATATTAAATGTGGGTCCAAAAAGGGGTCCAAATGGGAGTGCTCACCGTGTTCATGGATGATGGTGCACTGGCTTTGCTTCAAACTGTCCAGATCACACAATCCAGACCTTCCCGTTGCCCTTGCTTACCTGTTTGGCCTACTTTATGCATTGAACATAGAGTTCCCAAGACATCTCAGATATACGTTTGAAACGGTGCAGCACATCTTTATGGAGCTTACACCCTCTAGTTCACAGCGTGTGCGGAGCCTGAAAACAAGAGTCTTGCTGTAAGAAGCCTGACAACAACAAGGCCTCACTCTTAGTCACAAGTCCGCACAAGCGTTTGACTCCATCCTGTTTTTCCTCCGTCAGTACCAATGTCTGCCCACTGAGTGTCGTTGGTGCTCACATCCCGACCGGCAGAAATTGCTGCTCCTTGATTGGATGGTTGGTTGGCGCGTGGGTGGATTGTCAGTAAGCAACCTGCTGATTGGCTATTCACTCAGGCGTCAAAACAGGGTCAAAATTTGTACTTGTAACTTCAGGAGAGGGCTCCAAGATGGCGGCCAAGGCAGTCGTAAGATTTTGTGGCTGAGAACGGTTTTCAGTGTTCACCTCTTTAAATTATTATACGGACTTCTCTTGACCAGAAACAACTCGTAATGGTAGCATAATACATCCTGTTTGACTTTACTCAAAGAGATTACCTACTCTGCAGTTTATTCCAAACCCAGGGACCTACGTCTAACTTCTGACTAATAGCTAACTTGTTACTGGCTTAACGCTGACTGCAATAACCACCACCATGCACTGGCTCGACCACGGCACTAAAAGGAAAGACAATGTCTCTAAAGAATATCACGGTAGCCCCGCTAAAAGGTAGGGTGTCAGCTGTAAATTCTGCAGCATCTACAGAAGCTATTGTTGTCGCTAGCGCTAACTGTAAGCATGATTACATCGGCTCCGTCTTGAATTATGTCCACTGAATCCGACCCGAGCACTCCTTCTAAACTGGATGGAAAAAGGCTGAAAAGTGACCTGATGCTCACCCAAGTACAAAATAACGTTGCCAGCTTGATTAACGAGTGCTCTGATAACCTGGAAAGCATGATAAACGTCAACACCGTGAGCGTCGATGCTTTGAAAAAGTCAATTGACTTTGTATTCACAGAGGTGGAAACCTTGGAAGCAGATGTGAAGGCAGTAAACCTCTAAACCTAAAAATATTGTCCAGAGGATGTCAGAGTTCGAAATGAAACTCAATGAAACAGAGCGTTATCACCGAAGATGGAATTTGAGGCTTCATGGGATCTTGGAAAACAAACAGGAAAACATCCGAGGTTGCTGACATATGCTATGCCGTGGTTGGGACCAGTCACGCAAAGATCAAAGAGGACATCGACATTGTTTGGGTCGCTTCAATGACACACAGAAGAGGCTGAGAACAACGATTATTCGGTTCACCAACAGATTGTCACGTGACCTGGTGTGGAGAACGGCTAAGGACTGCAGCCTTCTCAAAGATAAAAAGTTGAGGTCCACAGAGGATCTCACTAGTGCTGACAAAGAAGTACGGAAGAAACTTTGGCCACTATTGAGACTGCAAAGAGAAAAAAAAATGGATGAAAGGCCCATTTTGCTGGCGTTTATGCAATCATAGAGGGGAAAGAGATTCGCTCTCCCCCGTCACAACACGCTGCAACATCTGCTCCTCAAAGGATGGACATAGCGTTGCCTCCATAACCACAGTGGCCTATGTATTGCTGTTTCTATTGGTAGTAAAATTCCTTTAGAACCTGCATATTGGTTATCTGCTCTCTTCTGAATGCACGCACTGTGTCATCAGGTACAAACCTTTTTACAAAGTTTATATTTGAAACTTATTTCTGTCAAGGCCTCCAGACACAGATGCAGGGTCAGTTCAGTGTCACAATGTTTAGTTATAATAATAAAAAGCAGGTTGGTTGAGGATCTCCACACAGAGCAAAAGAAGAGGCTGTGAAACACCTGAGCACTCTTCTCAGTAAATATGTCTGAGGATGGTGCGGCTGTGAAAAAATGATCAAACTAAACCTCTCCACTCTTGGAGGAAAACTAAAGGCTATTTAAGATAACAAAATAACCTCACGCTCTCCTATTGAGGCGGATTTAAATCAAATTCGATAAACGTGAGCACACCTTTAACGGCGGCACAAACATCTTTAAGAATATAACACAAATCCACTCCAAATAAACAGAGGAACAGAAACCGGCTATGAAACTTCCTGTTATAATAAACTATGGCTATGGAAAAACTTACAACAAAAGATCTCTCTGAAGGAGGACTGCTCGACTTCAAAGGACAAGGAAATCACAACTTGGGACACTTGGAATAAATATACGAGGGTGAGGCTCATGGAAGAAACAACATACTGGCACAAGACAAGGGAAGAAGGGCAAGATACCTATCTCTTGCTCCATCAAAGGTTGCTAGAAACTTGGGTGTCATGATTGATGACCAACTAACCTTCAAAGATCACGTTACCTCGGTTGCTCGTTCATGCCGCTTTGCTTTGCTAAACATAAGAAAGATCAGACCATACCTGACCCAACATGCCACCCAACACCTGGTGCAGGCCATGGTCATCTCCCGCCTTGACTACTGCAATGCTCTCCTAACTGGTCTCCAGCCTATACTATGAAACCCCTGCAGATGGTCCAGAACGCGGCGGCGCGTCTGGTCTTCGATCAGCCTAAAAGAACACGTCACCCCTCTGTTCATTGAACTCCTCTGGCTGCCCTTAGCCGTCCGCATCAAATTCAAGTCACTGATGTTAGCTACAAAGTGCTTAATGGAACGGCTCCCATCTACTTGAATGCTCTTGCAAAGGCTTATGTCCCAACTGGGTCCCTCCGTTGGTCCCAGGATTGTCGTCTAGCAGCTCCTACACCACGCCTAAGACAATCCAAACTCTGTTCATGTGTCGTCCCACGATGGTGGAATGACCTACCGAGCGCTACCAGAACAGGGGCGTCCCTGTCTATCTTCAAGAAGCTCTTGAAAACCCAGCTCTTCAGAGAGCATCTCCTATCCCAGCACTTACCTTGTACTTCCCTACCCCCTCTATCTCTACACTTTATCGTTCTGCACTTCCTTCTATGCCTGCACCCTATCTCTACTCTGTCACCTCTGACAGAGTCGGACTCGTGTGTTCCTTCTATGTAGTTTATTGTTAGCTTTTTATATAGCTTGTTATGTCTTCATTTGTAAGTCGCTTTGGATAAAAGCGTCTGCTAAATACATAACATAAACATAAAACATACCTGAAACGAGAGGAAAGTTAGTGATTTCAAAATAAAACAGGAAATGACGCGACAAGACATGAAACAGAACTTAAATCGTGACAATTTCTTTTTGGAGGAAAAAAAAAGGACATTTCTTATTACATGCATAATTCCTTTTATACCCATAGTGCCTGAGTACTCAAGTTTATAAACGCATATTCCTGCAAATGGGTGTTGTCCTTCAAGATTCACATATATTGTTATAAGATGTAGGGTCAAGACTTAACCTCTTTTTTGTTTCTGTTTAGAGTTAAAACCTAAAATACATATTGAGAGGTGACATCTGTTTACTGTGTTCTTAATACTTTACGTCTTTTTCGTTTTTTTCTTTAAATGTTAGGGGTTTAAGAGAAAATGTTAAACGCAAAGCTTTATTTTTATTTGCAAAACAGCAGAAATCCAGCTTTTGTTTTTTTCAAGAGTCACATTCAGTGGTTAATTATCCCTCCTTCTGGAAAACTCAATGTGGAAATGACCTATGGTTTTCTCATGGCTCAGAAAGATCAGCAGGGGTCACTACTTTAAAAAAAAAAACTTTGATGATACAATTCTGCTCTCAGAAAGTGACCCTAATGGCCATTACTTGATTTTGATCCTTAGTTTTAGCAACAATATTATTATTCTTACCAACCTTTATGGATACAACACAAAACCAGGAAATGATCTATTACTTGATGTTTTAGAGTATAGCTTTTTACACTGGCTCTCAAAATATCCTAAAGCTATACTTTTAGTTGGGGGAGATTTCAACATTGCTTTCAACGGTTCCTTAGACAGGTGGCCTCCAACTATTAACAAGTCTTCTGCCTCTAATCTCTCCACATTCATGCAAAAATTTAATTTAGTAGATATATGGATGAAAAACGATTCTAATGCTAAAATGTATACATGGAATAATAAGACCTACACTTCAGTGTACATAGACTATTGGTTAGTCTCAGAATCTCTAGATGAGAATAGTGTCACTACTGTTATTATGACAACACCACTAACTGATCACAAGGCTGTATCACTTAGCATCTCTTTTGAGGCAAACGCCTTACAGGTTGCCAGGAATTCATATTGGAAACTTAACAACACTATATTAGATAATGACACTGTAACCCAAAAAGTCAAAATATTAATAAAACACTACTGGAACAAGGCACTAGTCGATAATTGTTTTTTCTAGAAACTGGGAACTTTTTACATACTTAACTGAAACCCTCAAACCTCAATCAGGACCAAAAGACAACTTATGACAGTCCTTTAACACTCACTGAAATCCTCTCTGCTATTAAACAATTAAAACTTAATAAATCTCTAGGAGTTGATGGCCTAACCTCTGAATTCTACATCTCTTTTGCAGAACAACTAGCCCCCTTTCGTCTTTGTGGTTTTAAGGAAAACATTGATAAACAAACTCTTCCTCCCACTCTCTGCCAAGGACTGTTAACCTGAATACCAAAACCCAGAAAAGACCCACTTCTGCTGGATGAATTGAATTCCAATTGGCTTGAATTGGACTATATTATTTAAGTGGCTTGAGATGACAATTGTTGTAATTTGGCGCTATATAAATAAAATTGAATTGAATTGAAGCTGTTTATTCTCTGACCCCCTATCACTGCACTGTTACTGGTTCATGCTCTGTTCATGTATTGATTGTTTTGTAATGAACAATTGTCAATAAAGATCACTTTAGAAAAAAACAAACAAACAAACAAACAAAAACCTTGTAACTTCAGGGTCGCACTTGAAGGTGGGAAATTTGGGCATCCGTCAGATTTAGTTTTACACATACACAAAATCCGGGAGGGGCTCGGAGTAGAACCGCTGCTCCTCCGCATTGAGAGGAGCCAGATGAGGTGGCATCTGGTTAGGATGCCCCCTGGACGCCTCCCTGGGGAGGTGTTCCGGGCCCGTCCCACTGGGAGGAGACCCCGGGGAAGACCCAGAACACGTTGGAGAGACTATGTCTCTCGGCCGGCCTGGGAACGCCTCGGGGTCCCCCCGGAAGAGCTGGAGCCGGGGACAGGGACGTCTGGGTTTCTCTGCTCAAGCTGCAGCCCCCGCGACCCGAACCCCGGATAGGCGGTAGATGATGGATGGATGGACATACACAAAATATTCCTATTATACTATTTTTACAACTTCAAAACGTCTTTACACGTGAACATCATTGTACAAGTGCAAAATCTTTCTGACCCTTATTTGATCCTAAACATTACGTCAATCCATTCAGTGAGAGCCTCCTGATCAGCAGGCGGCGCTACTATCAGTAAACTGTCTGGTTTCACACAGAACCCGGACCGCTTGTACTTCCGGTGCTGGATGTAAACAGTCGGAGCTCCGCCTCTGGACACAGCTGTTGGAAACATGACCAAGCTGGAGCTGTTGAACGTGTTCGTGAACGACAGGCTGACTGCGGCCGCAAAGGAGATTTTTGGGGCCGTTAAGGACACGGTGGTGGGGTACCAGAGCGAAATCCTTCGTTCCAAGGAGGAGAACGAGCGGCTCAAACGGCTCCTGAACGTCGCCATTCAGCGGCTTCTGTTGCAGTCAGGTGAGCATCCGCTGCTGTTCGTCACACGCCATCTTCACTGGCAGCCGCGCTAAATGTCGTCCAAAACACGGCAGCCTTGAAGAGGCTTTGCTCATGGAGAAAGATGTGTGTCATTAAACCATGATCATCTGCAGGTCAGATCCTGTTTGTAGCAATGTGCGGCAAGATTTTTACGTATTTACGGTTTGATGGATTCAGTGTTAGTCAAGACGCACTACTAATGTGTGCATTTCCAAAGCAGCTATAACAATATCATATTTGGCATCCAGCTGCAAACACACCAGCCACATCTGTTCTAAGTACTTGATACAAACGTGTGGTTCATCTCGTTCCGTCAGTGTGTTTTAGCTCGGATAAACGTGTGCTCTCAAACGGAGAGATTGGGTTTACATGTGATTATAGAGTTCCAAGAAGAGAAAGAAAAGGAAACTGCAGATTTCAAAGAGATCAAAAGATACATCAGGAAGCAGCTCATCATTCAAAGTTGCATCAGCAGAGCAAATGATATCAATCTGTAGCAGTCAGAGGTGCCCAGCACATTTTATTCGTTTTTATTCAGAAGTTTGTCACAAAGGACACCATAACATTCCCTTTGAAATGCTCCCAGGATGATGTGATGTTTTTCACCTCTGCAGAGCCTCCCTCTGTCCAGCCTCAAGAAGACAGTCAGCTCTGTGAATCAGAATGGAGAAGCAGAGCTGAGCTGCTGCCACAAGTTAAAGAGGAACCAAAACTAAGAACCACCCAAACAGACTGTTTACAAAAAGCTGGAGACTGTCGGGAGGACAATGGCAGTCATGTTGAACTGCAGAAGGTGCATCCAGAAGCAGCTCAGAGTGAGTCCCCACCACCACTGACCTCCATAGGGATAAAGACAGAGAATGCTGGAGAGCAAAATGAGAAGCAGCAGCTATCCAGCAGCTTGTCATCACGCATGGTGCTTCACTCAGAGTACAGCGCATCTAAGAGCGATTCTTGTGGCACGACTGCAAAGAGGAGCAGGCCTCCAAAAACTGACCAGCAGTCGAAGGGCCTGCTTTGCTCGAATGGAAAAAAGAGCACGCACATACTGCAAATCAAGAACGTGAGATCCCCGAAGCTGCCTCTGTCATGCTCCTCTCACCCAAGCCAAAGCATCCAGAGGTGGCACAGCTGTAAAGAGTGCGGCAAGGGTTTCAGCTTTGCCTGCCAGCTGGAGGTCCACATGCGCTGGCACACCAAGGAGAAACCATACAGCTGTGCAGTGTGCAGGAAGAGCTTCACCACTGTCAGCATGCTGAAGAGGCACCACCGCATCCACACCGGAGAGAAGCCCTTCCACTGCAATGTCTGTGGAAAATGTTTCAACCAGTCTGCACATCTCAACACCCACTTCAGGCTCCACACCAGAGAGAGGGCCAGCTGGAATCGATCACCACAGTGCAAGTGAACAACATCTCACAGCATCTGGAAACTCTGAAAGCCTTCAACCAACTAGTTTGAGCTCAAATACTGTACTGAGATGCTGTTTGTGATTGTTGTGAAATAAAAAATGGTCTGTGAAGATTTCTAGTCTGAATGCTTTAAGTGGTTTTAAAAGAATAGTTTGGACACTCCCTTTGTGAAAAAAGTTTGAATATTTTCTGCAGGACAGCTGTTTTACTCAGACTTTGGGAGTTTAAACTTTGACTGAAAACGCATTCATTTAAATGTGCACTATTGTCCTGTCATTTTAAAAAAAGAGCTTAACATATTGTTAAAGGTCCCCTCTTTTAATCATAGTAACATGTCCAAACAATGTTTTTATGTGCAAAGAGATAACTTCCATGCAAAATCAGCCATCAGTACTATGGCACTGCTTTGGAAGCTTGCTTTGTTGCTCCCAGTCAAAGGAGAGCTAACTTTTGAAGCCAGTAGCTCTGAGAGCATCAAGGTGATGGGGTTCGGAACGAGGCTATTCCAGGAGCTACAACAGCAGAGTGAGCACATCAGAAGCAGAGCAGAGTGAGAGCCGACTGGCTCCCAGGCCAGTCCAACACTTCTGGGCGGCTTGCGTGGCTCAGTGCTGTGTTTTCATCCTTAGCCTTGCCTCTGCTGTGTTCTGCTTATCCTGGGATATGGACTGTCTCCACGAGCACTGGGCTAGCCAGCAACTCCAAGTTAATCTGCTTTCTACTTGAACTGAATAGAAAATATTATTTTTATACTCATATATGCATACAACTGTCTTGACAGCTTTAACTAGCTTTCTTGAAAATTGCTCTCTGGTTAAAAAATGTATTGCTTAATTTCTTCTTTTTTTTTAAACTTGGCTTTATTGGACATGGTCATAACACATCGAATGTATAAATGTATTACATTTTATGGAC
Organism: Leuresthes tenuis; assembly: GCF_036924035.1. Lineage (NCBI taxonomy): Eukaryota > Metazoa > Chordata > Actinopteri > Atheriniformes > Atherinopsidae > Leuresthes > Leuresthes tenuis. The sequence goes on from NW_027325357.1 coordinate 37,559,981, forward strand.
AATATAATTGTCCATTGCTTAGCAGAGAAAGAGAAGGCTGATATCTGCTGATAGGTGGAGATGTTAACGTGGCCAAATTGGCATATTCATGAAAACCTATTTGTTGAAATAAGTAGAAGAGGGAGAATCATATCCCCAATAAATTTAAATAAAGGCATGATAATTTTTTACTCAGAGAAATTCTAAATATACAATTTGGTGGAACAGAGATGAGCTTTTAGTGTATTTATCACAAATGAGATTTTAAGATGAATGCAATAGAAATAATGATATCTCATGGTGATCCCCACAGCTTATGTAGGATGACTCTTGAAGCCCATGACAAGGTAAAGTTCCAGGGTTCACACACTTTGCACACAGTGAAATTATAGATAAGTTCATGGTGTAGATTTGCACATTCTTATATAGACTCACTAAGAGGTTTTATTTCAGACTAGATTTTAAGCGCAGCCTCAAGAGTATGCAACCCACAGTATCTGGCGGTAAGTTTACTCCAGGGTGTTTGTGAGGAAGCTCCAATTGATTGTTGAACCTCAGATTCAAGAGGAACAGCCTCAATCAGAAGCCAGGGGGTCATGGCAGTTTGACTGTCCAGTGTACACACGTTTTGTGCACTTGGAGAAGGCTTACACCTGTGTCCCAAGAAGGGTTCTCTGGTGGGGTGCTGCATTCCAAAGTTGCTTTTGTGGGTTTTCTGCCCCTGTATAACCAAAACTAAAGCTCTGTCTCCGTTCTTGGCACAAGGTCGAGCTTGATTATGGTGCGTGTTGGACTCCACCAGGGCTGCCCCTTGTCACCAATCCTCTTCGTGATTTCTGAGATGCAGTTTGGGAATGGAGAGTGTCTGGTTTGGGAACTTCAGGGTCGCATCTGTTTTTTTGTTTTTTTTTGCATGATGTGGTTCTGTTAGCTTCTTCAAGCCATGACCTTCAGTTGCACTGGAGTGGTTCACAGCTGAGTGAGAAGCAGCTGGGATGAAAGTCAGATCTTCCAAATCCAAGATCATGGTTTTACACCAGACAGGGAGAGAGGAGACAGCGGGAGACGGGGAGAGAAGACTAGTGAGAGGGAGACGGGGAGAGAAGACGGAGAGAAACCAGTGAGAGGGAGACGGGGAGAGAAGACGGAGAGAAACCAGTGAGACGGAGACTGGGAGAGAAGACGATTGAGAGGGAGACGGGGAGAGAAGACGAGTGAGCGGGAGACGGGGAGAGAAGACGAGGGAGACGGGGAGAGAAGACGAGTGAGAGGGAGACGGGGAGAGAAGACGGAGAGAAACCAGTGAGAGGGAGACGGGGAGAGAAGACGAGTGAGCGGGAGACGGAGAGAGAAGGCGAGTGAGAGGGAGACGGGGAGAGAAGATGGAGAGAAGACGAGTGAGAGAAGACGAGTGAGAGTGAGACGGGGAGAGAAGACGAGTGAGATGGGGAGAGAAGACGAGTGAGAGGGAGACGGGGAGAGAAGACGAGTGAGAGGGAGACGGGTAGAGAAGACGAGTGAGAGGGAGACGGGGAGAGAAGACGGAGAGAAACCAGTGAGAGGGAGACGGGGAGAGAAGACGAGTGAGCGGGAGACGGAGAGAGAAGGCGAGTGAGAGGGAGACGGGGAGAGAAGACGGAGAGAAACCAGTGAGAGGGAGACGGGGAGAGAAGACGAGTGAGCGGGAGACGGGGAGAGAAGACGAGTGAGACGGGGAGAGAAGATGGAGAGAAGACGAGTGAGAGTGAGACGGGGAGAGAAGACGAGTGAGATGGGGAGAGAAGACGAGTGAGAGGGAGACGGGGAGAGAAGACGAGTGAGAGGGAGACGGGGAGAGAAGACGGAGAGAAGACGAGTGAGGGGGAGACAGGGAGAGAAGACGAGTGAGGGGGAGACAGGGAGAGAAGACGAGTGAGAGGGAGACGGGTAGAGAAGACGAGTGAGAGGGAGACGGGGAGAGAAGACGAGTGAGCGGGAGACGGGGAGAGAAGACGAGTGAGAGGGAGACGGGGAGAGAAGACGGAGAGAAACCAGTGAGAGGGAGACGGGGAGAGAAGACGAGTGAGAGGGAGACGGGGAGAGAAGACGGAGAGAAACAAGTGAGAGGGAGACGGGGAGAGAAGATGGAGAGAAGACGGAGAGAAACAAGTGAGAGGGAGACGGGGAGAGAAGATGGAGAGAAGACGAGAGAGAGAAGACGAGTGAGAGGGAGACGGGGAGTGAAGACGAGTGAGAGGGAGACGGGGAGAGAAGACGAGTGAGCGGGAGACGGGGAGAGAAGACGAGTGAGAGGGAGACGGGGAGAGAAGACGGAGAGAAACCAGTGAGAGGGAGACGGGGAGAGAAGACGAGTGAGAGGGAGACGGGGAGAGAAGACGGAGAGAAACAAGTGAGAGGGAGACGGGGAGAGAAGATGGAGAGAAGACGGAGAGAAACAAGTGAGAGGGAGACGGGGAGAGAAGATGGAGAGAAGACGAGAGAGAGAAGACGAGTGAGAGGGAGACGGGGAGTGAAGACGAGTGAGAGGGAGACGGGGAGAGAAGACGAGTGAGCGGGAGACGGGGAGAGAAGACGAGTGAGAGGGAGACGGGGAGAGAAGACGGAGAGAAACCAGTGAGAGGGAGACGGGGAGAGAAGACGAGTGAGAGGGAGACGGGGAGAGAAGACGGAGAGAAACAAGTGAGAGGGAGACGGGGAGAGAAGATGGAGAGAAGACGGAGAGAAACAAGTGAGAGGGAGACGGGGAGAGAAGATGGAGAGAAGACGAGAGAGAGAAGACGAGTGAGAGGGAGACGGGGAGTGAAGACGAGTGAGAGGGAGACGGGGAGAGAAGACGAGTGAGCGGGAGACGGGGAGAAAAGACGAGTGAGCGGGAGACGGGGAGAGAAGACGAGTGAGCGGGAGACGGAGAGAGAAGACGAGTGAGCGGGAGAAAGGGAGAGAAGACGAGTGAGAGGGAGACGGGGAGGGAAGACGGGTGAGAGGGAGACGAGTGAGCAGGAGACGGGGAGAGAAGACGAGTGAGGGAGACGGGGAGAGAAGATGAGTGAGCGGGTGACGGGGAGAGAAGACGAGTGAGAGTGAGACGGGGAGAGAAGACGAGTGAGATGGGGAGAGAAGACGAGTGAGAGGGAGACGGGTAGAGAAGACGAGTGAGAGGGAGACGGGGAGAGAAGACGGAGAGAAACCAGGGAGAGGGAGACGGGGAGAGAAGACGAGTGAGCGGGAGACGGAGAGAGAAGGCGAGTGAGAGGGAGACGGGGAGAGAAGACGGAGAGAAACCAGTGAGAGGGAGACGGGGAGAGAAGACGAGTGAGCGGGAGACGGGGAGAGAAGACGAGTGAGACGGGGAGAGAAGATGGAGAGAAGACGAGTGAGAGTGAGACGGGGAGAGAAGACGAGTGAGATGGGGAGAGAAGACGAGTGAGAGGGAGACGGGGAGAGAAGACGAGTGAGAGGGAGACGGGGAGAGAAGACGGAGAGAAGACGAGTGAGGGGGAGACAGGGAGAGAAGACGAGTGAGGGGGAGACAGGGAGAGAAGACGAGTGAGAGGGAGACGGGTAGAGAAGACGAGTGAGAGGGAGACGGGTAGAGAAGACGAGTGAGAGGGAGACGGGGAGAGAAGACGAGTGAGCGGGAGACGGGGAGAGAAGACGAGTGAGAGGGAGACGGGGAGAGAAGACGGAGAGAAACCAGTGAGAGGGAGACGGGGAGAGAAGACGAGTGAGAGGGAGACGGGGAGAGAAGACGGAGAGAAACAAGTGAGAGGGAGACGGGGAGAGAAGATGGAGAGAAGACGGAGAGAAACAAGTGAGAGGGAGACGGGGAGAGAAGATGGAGAGAAGACGAGAGAGAGAAGACGAGTGAGAGGGAGACGGGGAGTGAAGACGAGTGAGAGGGAGACGGGGAGAGAAGACGAGTGAGCGGGAGACGGGGAGAGAAGACGAGTGAGAGGGAGACGGGGAGAGAAGACGGAGAGAAACCAGTGAGAGGGAGACGGGGAGAGAAGACGAGTGAGAGGGAGACGGGGAGAGAAGACGGAGAGAAACAAGTGAGAGGGAGACGGGGAGAGAAGATGGAGAGAAGACGGAGAGAAACAAGTGAGAGGGAGACGGGGAGAGAAGATGGAGAGAAGACGAGAGAGAGAAGACGAGTGAGAGGGAGACGGGGAGTGAAGACGAGTGAGAGGGAGACGGGGAGAGAAGACGAGTGAGCGGGAGACGGGGAGAAAAGACGAGTGAGCGGGAGACGGGGAGAGAAGACGAGTGAGCGGGAGACGGAGAGAGAAGACGAGTGAGCGGGAGACGGGGAGGGAAGACGGGTGAGAGGGAGACGAGTGAGCAGGAGACGGGGAGAGAAGACGAGTGAGGGAGACGGGGAGAGAAGATGAGTGAGAGGGTGACGGGGAGAGAAGACGAGTGAGCGGGAGACGGGGAGAGAAGACGAGTGAGAGTGAGACGGGGAGAGAAGACGAGTGAGATGGGGAGAGAAGACGAGTGAGAGGGAGACGGGGAGAGAAGACGAGTGAGAGGGAGACGGGGAGGGAAGACGGGTGAGAGGGAGACGAGTGAGCAGGAGACGGGGAGAGAAGACGAGTGAGGGAGACGGGGAGAGAAGATGAGTGAGCGGGTGACGGGGAGAGAAGACGAGTGAGCGGGAGACGGGGAGAGAAGACGAGTGAGCGGGAGACGGGGAGAGAAGACGAGTGAGAGTGAGACGGGGAGAGAAGACGAGTGAGATGGGGAGAGAAGACGAGTGAGAGGGAGACGGGGAGAGAAGACGAGTGAGAGGGAGACGGGGAGAGAAGACGGAGAGAAGACGAGTGAGGGGGAGACAGGGAGAGAAGACGAGTGAGGGGGAGACGGGGAGAGAAGATGGAGAGAAGACGGAGAGAAACAAGTGAGAGGGAGACGGGGAGAGAAGATGGAGAGAAGACGGAGAGAAACAAGTGAGAGGGAGACGGGGAGAGAAGATGGAGAGAAGACGAGAGAGAGAAGACGAGTGAGAGGGAGACGGGGAGTGAAGACGAGTGAGAGGGAGACGGGGAGAGAAGACGAGTGAGGGGGAGACAGGGAGAGAAGACGAGTGAGAGGGAGACGGGTAGAGAAGACGAGTGAGAGGGAGACGGGGAGAGAAGACGAGTGAGCGGGAGACGGGGAGAGAAGACGAGTGAGAGGGAGACGGGGAGAGAAGACGGAGAGAAACCAGTGAGAGGGAGACGGGGAGAGAAGACGAGTGAGAGGGAGACGGGGAGAGAAGACGGAGAGAAACAAGTGAGAGGGAGACGGGGAGAGAAGATGGAGAGAAGACGGAGAGAAACAAGTGAGAGGGAGACGGGGAGAGAAGATGGAGAGAAGACGAGAGAGAGAAGACGAGTGAGAGGGAGACGGGGAGTGAAGACGAGTGAGAGGGAGACGGGGAGAGAAGACGAGTGAGCGGGAGACGGGGAGAAAAGACGAGTGAGCGGGAGACGGGGAGAGAAGACGAGTGAGCGGGAGACGGAGAGAGAAGACGAGTGAGCGGGAGAAAGGGAGAGAAGACGAGTGAGAGGGAGACGGGGAGGGAAGACGGGTGAGAGGGAGACGAGTGAGCAGGAGACGGGGAGAGAAGATGAGTGAGGGAGACGGGGAGAGAAGACGAGTGAGGGAGACGGGGAGAGAAGATGAGTGAGCGGGAGACGGGGAGAGAAGACGAGTGAGCGGGAGACGGGGAGAGAAGACGAGTGAGAGGGAGACGGGGAGAGAAGACGAGTGAGAGGGAGACGGGGAGAGAAGACGAGTGAGAGGAAGACGGGGAGAGAAGACGAGTGAGAGGGAGACGGGGAGAGAAGACGAGTGAGAGGGAGACAGGGAGAGAAGACGGAGAGAAACCAGTGAGAGGGAGACGGGGAGAGAAGACAAGTGAGAGGGAGACGGGGAGAGAAGACGAGTGAGAGGGAGACGGGTAGAGAAGACGAGTGAGAGGGAGACGGGTAGAGAAGACGAGTGAGAGGGAGACGGGGAGAGAAGACGAGTGAGAGGGAGACGGGGAGAGAAGACGAGTGAGCGGGAGACGGGGAGAGAAGACGAGTGAGCGGGAGACGGGGAGAGAAGACGAGTGAGCGGGAGACGGGGAGAGAAGACGAGTGAGAGGGAGACGGGGAGAGAAGATGGAGAGAAGACGAATGAGAGAAGACGAGTGAGAGTGTGACGGGGAGAGAAGACGAGTGAGAGGGAGACGGGGAGAGAAGACGAGTGAGAGGGAGACGGGGAGAGAAGACGAGTGAGAGGGAGACGTGGAGAGAAGACGGAGAGAAGACGAGTGAGCGGGAGACAGGGAGAGAAGACGAGTGAGAGGGAGACGGGTAGAGAAGACGAGTGAGAGGGAGACGGGTAGAGAAGACGAGTGAGAGGGAGACGGGTAGAGAAGACGAGTGAGAGGGAGACGGGGAGAGAAGACGGAGAGAAACCAGTGAGAGGGAGACGGGGAGAGAAGTCGAGTGAGAGGGAGACGGGGAGAGAAGTCGAGTGAGAGGGAGACGGGTAGAGAAGACGAGTGAGAGGGAGACGGGGAAAGAAGACGGAGAGAAACCAGTGAGAGGGAGACGGGTAGAGAAGACGAGTGAGAGGGAGACGGGGAGAGAAGACGGAGAGAAGACGAGTGAGGGGGAGACAGGGAGAGAAGACGAGTGAGGGGGAGACAGGGAGAGAAGACGAGTGAGAGGGAGACGGGTAGAGAAGACGAGTGAGAGGGAGACGGGGAGAGAAGACGAGTGAGAGTGAGACGGGGAGAGAAGACGAGTGAGCGGGAGACGGGGAGAGAAGACGAGTGAGAGGGAGACGGGGAGAGAAGACGGAGAGAAACCAGTGAGAGGGAGACGGGGAGAGAAGACGAGTGAGAGGGAGACGGGGAGAGAAGACGGAGAGAAACAAGTGAGAGGGAGACGGGGAGAGAAGATGGAGAGAAGACGGAGAGAAACAAGTGAAAGGGAGACGGGGAGAGAAGATGGAGAGAAGACGAGAGAGAGAAGACGAGTGAGAGGGAGACGGGGAGAGAAGACGAGTGAGAGGGAGACGGGGAGAGAAGACGGAGAGAAACCAGTGAGAGGGAGACGGGGAGAGAAGACGAGTGAGAGGGAGACGGGGAGAGAAGACGGAGAGAAACCAGTGAGAGGGAGACGGGGAGAGAAGATGGAGAGAAGACGGAGAGAAACAAGTGAGAGGGAGACGGGGAGAGAAGATGGAGAGAAGACGAGAGAGAGAAGACGAGTGAGAGGGAGACGGGGAGTGAAGACGAGTGAGAGGGAGACGGGGAGAGAAGACGAGTGAGAGGGAGACGGGGAGAGAAGACGGAGAGAAACAAGTGAGAGGGAGACGGGGAGAGAAGATGGAGAGAAGACGGAGAGAAACAAGTGAGAGGGAGACGGGGAGAGAAGATGGAGAGAAGACGAGAGAGAGAAGACGAGTGAGAGGGAGACGGGGAGTGAAGACGAGTGAGCGGGAGACGGGGAGAAAAGACGAGTGAGCGGGAGACGGGGAGAGAAGACGAGTGAGCGGGAGACGGAGAGAGAAGACGAGTGAGCGGGAGAAAGGGAGAGAAGACGAGTGAGAGGGAGACGGGGAGGGAAGACGGGTGAGAGGGAGACGAGTGAGCAGGAGACGGGGAGAGAAGACGAGTGAGGGAGACGGGGAGAGAAGATGAGTGAGCGGGTGACGGGGAGAGAAGACGAGTGAGCGGGAGACGGGGAGAGAAGACGAGTGAGAGGGAGACGGGGAGAGAAGACGAGTGAGAGGGAGACGGGGAGAGAAGACGAGTGAGAGGAAGACGGGGAGAGAAGACGAGTGAGAGGGAGACGGGGAGAGAAGACGAGTGAGAGGGAGACAGGGAGAGAAGACGGAGAGAAACCAGTGAGAGGGAGACGGGGAGAGAAGACAAGTGAGAGGGAGACGGGGAGAGAAGACGAGTGAGCGGGAGACGGGGAGAGAAGACGAGTGAGAGGGAGACGGGTAGAGAAGACGAGTGAGAGGGAGACGGGTAGAGAAGACGAGTGAGAGGGAGACGGGGAGAGAAGACGAGTGAGAGGGAGACGGGGAGAGAAGACGAGTGAGAGGGAGACGGGGAGAGAAGATGGAGAGAAGACGAATGAGAGAAGACGAGTGAGAGTGAGACGGGGAGAGAAGACGAGTGAGATGGGGAGAGAAGACGAGTGAGAGGGAGACGGGGAGAGAAGACGAGTGAGAGGGAGACGGGGAGAGAAGACGAGTGAGAGGGAGACGTGGAGAGAAGACGGAGAGAAGACGAGTGAGCGGGAGACAGGGAGAGAAGACGAGTGAGAGGGAGACGGGTAGAGAAGACGAGTGAGAGGGAGACGGGTAGAGAAGACGAGTGAGAGGAGACGGGTAGAGAAGACGAGTGAGAGGGAGATGGGGAGAGAAGACGGAGAGAAACCAGTGAGAGGGAGACGGGGAGAGAAGTCGAGTGAGAGGGAGACGGGGAGAGAAGTCGAGTGAGAGGGAGACGGGTAGAGAAGACGAGTGAGAGGGAGACGGGGAAAGAAGACGGAGAGAAACCAGTGAGAGGGAGACGGGTAGAGAAGACGAGTGAGAGGGAGACGGGGAGAGAAGACGGAGAGAAACCAGTGAGAGGGAGACGGGGAGAGAAGACGAGTGAGCGGGAGACGGGGAGACAAGACGGAGAGACCAGTGAGCGGGAGAGAAGACGGAGAGACGAGTGAGCGGGAGAGAAGACGGAGAGAAGAGTGAGCGGGACACAGGGAGAGAAGACGGAGAGACGAGTGAGCGGGAGAGAAGACGGAGAGAAGAGTGAGCGGGAGACAGGGAGAGAAGACGGAGAGACGAGTGAGCGGGAGAGAAGACGGAGAGACGAGTGAGCGGGAGACAGGGAGAGAAGACGGAGAGAAGAGTGAGCGGGAGAGAAGACGGAGAGAAGAGTGAGGGGGAGACAGGGAGAGAAGACGGAGAGAAGAGTGAGCCAGAGACAAGACGGAGAGAAGAGTGAGGGGGAGAGAAGACTCAGAGACGAGTGAGCGGGAGACAGGGAGAGAAGACTGAGAGAAACCAGTGAGAGGAAGACGGGGAGAGAAGACGAGTGAGAGGGAGACGGGGAGAGAAGACGAGTAAGAGGGAGACAGGGAGAGAAGACGGAGAGAAACCAGTGAGAGGGAGACGGGGAGAGAAGACAAGTGAGAGGGAGACGGGGAGAGAAGACGAGTGAGCGGGAGACGGGGAGAGAAGACGAGTGAGAGGGAGACGGGTAGAGAAGACGAGTGAGAGGGAGACGGGTAGAGAAGACGAGTGAGAGGGAGACGGGGAGAGAAGACGAGTGAGCGGGAGACGGGGAGAGAAGACGAGTGAGAGGGAGACGGGGAGAGAAGATGGAGAGAAGACGAATGAGAGAAGACGAGTGAGAGTGAGACGGGGAGAGAAGATGAGTGAGATGGGGAGAGAAGACGGAGAGAAGACGAGTGAGCGGGAGACAGGGAGAGATGACGGAGAGAAACCAGTGAGAGGGAGACGGGGAGAGAAGACAAGTGAGAGGGAGACGGGTAGAGAAGATGAGTGAGAGGGAGACGGGTAGAGAAGACGAGTGAGAGGGAGACGGGTAGAGAAGACGAGTGAGAGGGAGACGGGTAGAGAAGACGAGTGAGAGGGAGACGGGGAGAGAAGACGGAGAGAAACCAGTGAGAGGGAGACGGGGAGAGAAGTCGAGTGAGAGGGAGACGGGGAGAGAAGTCGAGTGAGAGGGAGACGGGTAGAGAAGACGGAGAGAAACCAGTGAGAGGGAGACGGGGAGAGAAGACGAGTGAGAGGGAGACGGGGAGAGAAGACGGAGAGAAACCAGTGAGAGGGAGACGGGGAGAGAAGACGAGTGAGCGGGAGACGGGGAGAGAAGACGAGTGAGAGTGAGACGGGGAGAGAAGACGAGTGAGCGGGAGACGGGGAGAGAAGACCAGTGAGAGGGAGACGGGTAGAGAAGACAAGTGAGAGGGAGACGGGTAGAGAAGACGAGTGAGAGGGAGACGGGGAGAGAAGACGGAGAGAAACCAGTGAGAGGGAGACGGGGAGAGAAGTCGATGAGAGGGAGACGGGGAAAGAAGACGGAGAGAAACCAGTGAGAGGGAGACGGGTAGAGAAGACGAGTGAGAGGGAGACGGGGAGAGAAGACGGAGAGAAACCAGTGAGAGGGAGACGGGGAGAGAAGACGAGTGAGCGGCAGACGGGGAGAGAAGACGAGTGAGAGTGAGACGGGGAGAGAAGACGAGTGAGCGGGAGACGGGGAGAGAAGACCAGTGAGAGGGAGACGGGGAGAGAAGACGGAGAGAAACCAGTGAGAGGGAGACGGGGAGAGAAGACGAGTGAGAGGGAGACGGGTAGAGAAGACGAGTGAGAGGGAGACGGAGAGAGAAGACGAGTGAGCGGGAGACGGGGAGAGAAGACGAGTGAGAGTGAGACGGGGAGAGAAGACGAGTGAGCGGGAGACGGGGAGAGAAGACGAGTGAGAGTGAGACGGGGAGAGAAGACGAGTGAGCGGGAGACGGGGAGAGAAGACCAGTGAGAGGGAGACGGGGAGAGAAGACGGAGAGAAACCAGTGAGAGGGAGACGGGGAGAGAAGACGAGTGAGAGGGAGAGAAGACGGAGAGACGAGTGAGCGGGAGACAAGACGGAGAGACAAGTCAGCGGGAGACAGGGAGACAAGACAGAGAGAAGAGTGAGCGGGAGACAAGACGGAGAGACGATTGAGCGGGAGAGAAGACGGAGAGAAGAGTGAGCGGGAGACACGGAGACAAGACGGAGTTAAGAGTGAGCGGGAGACAGGGAGAGAAGACGGAGAGACGAGTGAGCGGGAGACAGGGAGAGAAGACGGAGAGACGAGTGAGCAGGAGAGAAGACGGAGAGACGAGTGAGCGGGAGACAGGGAGACAAGACGGAGAGACCAGTGAGCGGGAGACAGGGAGACAAGACGGAGAGAAGAGTGAGCGGGAGAGAAGACGGAGAGAAGAGTGAGCGGGAGACAGGGAGAGACGAGTGAGCGGGAGACAGGGAGACAAGACGGAGAGAAGAGTGAGCGGGAGAGAAGACGGAGAGAAGAGTGAGCGGGAGACAGGGAGAGAAGACGGAGAAACGAGTGAGCGGGAGACAGGGAGACAAGACGGAGAGAAGAGTGAGCGGGAGACAGGGAGAGATGACGGAGAGACGAGTGAGCGGGAGAGAAGACGGAGAGAAGAGTGAGCGGGAGAGAAGACGGAGAGACGAGTGAGCGGGAGACAAGACGGAGAGACAAGTCAGCGGGAGACAGGGAGACAAGACAGAGAGAAGAGTGAGCGGGAGACAAGACGGAGAGAAGAGTGAGCGGGAGACAGGGAGAGAAGACGGAGAGACGATTGAGCGGGAGAGAAGACGGAGAGACGAGTGAGCGGGAGACAAGACGGAGAGACAAGTCAGCGGGAGACAGGGAGACAAGACAGAGAGAAGAGTGAGCGGGAGACAAGACGGAGAGAAGAGTGAGCGGGAGACAGGGAGAGAAGACGGAGAGACGAGTGAGCGGGAGACAGGGAGACAAGACAGAGAGAAGAGTGAGCGGGAGACAGGGAGAGATGACGGAGAGACGAGTGAGCGGGAGAGAAGACGGAGAGAAGAGTGAGCGGGAGAGAAGACGGAGAGACGAGTGAGCGGGAGACAGGGAGACAAGACGGAGAGACTGGTGAGCGGGAGAGAAGACGGAGAGACGAGTGAGCGGGAGACAAGGAGACAAGACGGAGGGACGAGTGAGCGGGAGAGAAGTCAGAGAGACGAGTGAGCGGGAGACAACACGGAGAGACGAGTGAGTGGGAGAAAGGGAGAGATGACGGAGAGAAGAGTTAGCGGGAGACACGGGGACAAGACGGAGAGACGAGTGAGCAGAAGAGAAGACGGAGAGACGAGTGAGCGGGAGACAGGGAGAGAAGACGGAGAGACGAGTGAGCGGGAGACAGGGAGTCAGGGAGAGAAGAAAGAGAGACCAGTGAGCGGGAGAGAAGACGGAGAGAAGAGTGAGCGGGAGACACGGAGACAAGACGGAGTTAAGAGTGAGCGGGAGACAGGGAGAGAAGACGGAGAGACGAGTGAGCGGGAGAGAAGACGGAGAGACGAGTGAGCGGGAGACAGGGAGACAAGACGGAGAGACCAGTGAGCGGGAGACAGGGAGACGAGACGGAGAGAAGAGTGAGCGGGAAACAAGACGGAGAGAAGAGTGAGCGGGAGACAGGGAGAGACGAGTGAGCGGGAGACAGGGAGACAAGACGGAGAGAAGAGTGAGCGGGAGAGAAGACGGAGAGAAGAGTGAGCGGGAGACAAGACGGAGAGAAGAGTGAGCGGGAGACAGGGAGAGAAGACGGAGAAACGAGTGAGAGGGAGACGGGTAGAGAAGACGAGTGAGAGGGAGACGGGGAGAGAAGACGGAGAGAAGACGAGTGAGGGGGAGACAGGGAGAGAAGACGAGTGAGGGGGAGACAGGGAGAGAAGACGAGTGAGAGGGAGACGGGTAGAGAAGACGAGTGAGAGGGAGACGGGGAGAGAAGACGAGTGAGAGTGAGACGGGGAGAGAAGACGAGTGAGCGGGAGACGGGGAGAGAAGACGAGTGAGAGGGAGACGGGGAGAGAAGACGGAGAGAAACCAGTGAGAGGGAGACGGGGAGAGAAGACGAGTGAGAGGGAGACGGGGAGAGAAGACGGAGAGAAACAAGTGAGAGGGAGACGGGGAGAGAAGATGGAGAGAAGACGGAGAGAAACAAGTGAAAGGGAGACGGGGAGAGAAGATGGAGAGAAGACGAGAGAGAGAAGACGAGTGAGAGGGAGACGGGGAGAGAAGACGAGTGAGAGGGAGACGGGGAGAGAAGACGGAGAGAAACCAGTGAGAGGGAGACGGGGAGAGAAGACGAGTGAGAGGGAGACGGGGAGAGAAGACGGAGAGAAACCAGTGAGAGGGAGACGGGGAGAGAAGATGGAGAGAAGACGGAGAGAAACAAGTGAGAGGGAGACGGGGAGAGAAGATGGAGAGAAGACGAGAGAGAGAAGACGAGTGAGAGGGAGACGGGGAGTGAAGACGAGTGAGAGGGAGACGGGGAGAGAAGACGAGTGAGAGGGAGACGGGGAGAGAAGACGGAGAGAAACAAGTGAGAGGGAGACGGGGAGAGAAGATGGAGAGAAGACGGAGAGAAACAAGTGAGAGGGAGACGGGGAGAGAAGATGGAGAGAAGACGAGAGAGAGAAGACGAGTGAGAGGGAGACGGGGAGTGAAGACGAGTGAGCGGAAGACGAGAGAGAGAAGACGAGTGAGAGGGAGACGGGGAGTGAAGACGAGTGAGCGGGAGACGGGGAGAAAAGACGAGTGAGCGGGAGACGGGGAGAGAAGACGAGTGAGCGGGAGACGGAGAGAGAAGACGAGTGAGCGGGAGAAAGGGAGAGAAGACGAGTGAGAGGGAGACGGGGAGGGAAGACGGGTGAGAGGGAGACGAGTGAGCAGGAGACGGGGAGAGAAGACGAGTGAGGGAGACGGGGAGAGAAGATGAGTGAGCGGGTGACGGGGAGAGAAGACGAGTGAGCGGGAGACGGGGAGAGAAGACGAGTGAGAGGGAGACGGGGAGAGAAGACGAGTGAGAGGGAGACGGGGAGAGAAGACGAGTGAGAGGAAGACGGGGAGAGAAGACGAGTGAGAGGGAGACGGGGAGAGAAGACGAGTGAGAGGGAGACAGGGAGAGAAGACGGAGAGAAACCAGTGAGAGGGAGACGGGGAGAGAAGACAAGTGAGAGGGAGACGGGGAGAGAAGACGAGTGAGCGGGAGACGGGGAGAGAAGACGAGTGAGAGGGAGACGGGTAGAGAAGACGAGTGAGAGGGAGACGGGTAGAGAAGACGAGTGAGAGGGAGACGGGGAGAGAAGACGAGTGAGAGGGAGACGGGGAGAGAAGACGAGTGAGAGGGAGACGGGGAGAGAAGATGGAGAGAAGACGAATGAGAGAAGACGAGTGAGAGTGAGACGGGGAGAGAAGACGAGTGAGATGGGGAGAGAAGACGAGTGAGAGGGAGACGGGGAGAGAAGACGAGTGAGAGGGAGACGGGGAGAGAAGACGAGTGAGAGGGAGACGTGGAGAGAAGACGGAGAGAAGACGAGTGAGCGGGAGACAGGGAGAGAAGACGAGTGAGAGGGAGACGGGTAGAGAAGACGAGTGAGAGGGAGACGGGTAGAGAAGACGAGTGAGAGGAGACGGGTAGAGAAGACGAGTGAGAGGGAGATGGGGAGAGAAGACGGAGAGAAACCAGTGAGAGGGAGACGGGGAGAGAAGTCGAGTGAGAGGGAGACGGGGAGAGAAGTCGAGTGAGAGGGAGACGGGTAGAGAAGACGAGTGAGAGGGAGACGGGGAAAGAAGACGGAGAGAAACCAGTGAGAGGGAGACGGGTAGAGAAGACGAGTGAGAGGGAGACGGGGAGAGAAGACGGAGAGAAACCAGTGAGAGGGAGACGGGGAGAGAAGACGAGTGAGCGGGAGACGGGGAGACAAGACGGAGAGACCAGTGAGCGGGAGAGAAGACGGAGAGACGAGTGAGCGGGAGAGAAGACGGAGAGAAGAGTGAGCGGGACACAGGGAGAGAAGACGGAGAGACGAGTGAGCGGGAGAGAAGACGGAGAGAAGAGTGAGCGGGAGACAGGGAGAGAAGACGGAGAGACGAGTGAGCGGGAGAGAAGACGGAGAGACGAGTGAGCGGGAGACAGGGAGAGAAGACGGAGAGAAGAGTGAGCGGGAGAGAAGACGGAGAGAAGAGTGAGGGGGAGACAGGGAGAGAAGACGGAGAGAAGAGTGAGCCAGAGACAAGACGGAGAGAAGAGTGAGGGGGAGAGAAGACTCAGAGACGAGTGAGCGGGAGACAGGGAGAGAAGACTGAGAGAAACCAGTGAGAGGAAGACGGGGAGAGAAGACGAGTGAGAGGGAGACGGGGAGAGAAGACGAGTAAGAGGGAGACAGGGAGAGAAGACGGAGAGAAACCAGTGAGAGGGAGACGGGGAGAGAAGACAAGTGAGAGGGAGACGGGGAGAGAAGACGAGTGAGCGGGAGACGGGGAGAGAAGACGAGTGAGAGGGAGACGGGTAGAGAAGACGAGTGAGAGGGAGACGGGTAGAGAAGACGAGTGAGAGGGAGACGGGGAGAGAAGACGAGTGAGCGGGAGACGGGGAGAGAAGACGAGTGAGAGGGAGACGGGGAGAGAAGATGGAGAGAAGACGAATGAGAGAAGACGAGTGAGAGTGAGACGGGGAGAGAAGATGAGTGAGATGGGGAGAGAAGACGGAGAGAAGACGAGTGAGCGGGAGACAGGGAGAGATGACGGAGAGAAACCAGTGAGAGGGAGACGGGGAGAGAAGACAAGTGAGAGGGAGACGGGTAGAGAAGATGAGTGAGAGGGAGACGGGTAGAGAAGACGAGTGAGAGGGAGACGGGTAGAGAAGACGAGTGAGAGGGAGACGGGTAGAGAAGACGAGTGAGAGGGAGACGGGGAGAGAAGACGGAGAGAAACCAGTGAGAGGGAGACGGGGAGAGAAGTCGAGTGAGAGGGAGACGGGGAGAGAAGTCGAGTGAGAGGGAGACGGGTAGAGAAGACGGAGAGAAACCAGTGAGAGGGAGACGGGGAGAGAAGACGAGTGAGAGGGAGACGGGGAGAGAAGACGGAGAGAAACCAGTGAGAGGGAGACGGGGAGAGAAGACGAGTGAGCGGGAGACGGGGAGAGAAGACGAGTGAGAGTGAGACGGGGAGAGAAGACGAGTGAGCGGGAGACGGGGAGAGAAGACCAGTGAGAGGGAGACGGGTAGAGAAGACAAGTGAGAGGGAGACGGGTAGAGAAGACGAGTGAGAGGGAGACGGGGAGAGAAGACGGAGAGAAACCAGTGAGAGGGAGACGGGGAGAGAAGTCGAGTGAGAGGGAGACGGGGAGAGAAGTCGAGTGAGAGGGAGACGGGTAGAGAAGACGAGTGAGAGGGAGACGGGGAAAGAAGACGGAGAGAAACCAGTGAGAGGGAGACGGGTAGAGAAGACGAGTGAGAGGGAGACGGGGAGAGAAGACGGAGAGAAACCAGTGAGAGGGAGACGGGGAGAGAAGACGAGTGAGCGGCAGACGGGGAGAGAAGACGAGTGAGAGTGAGACGGGGAGAGAAGACGAGTGAGCGGGAGACGGGGAGAGAAGACCAGTGAGAGGGAGACGGGGAGAGAAGACGGAGAGAAACCAGTGAGAGGGAGACGGGGAGAGAAGACGAGTGAGAGGGAGACGGGTAGAGAAGACGAGTGAGAGGGAGACGGAGAGAGAAGACGAGTGAGCGGGAGACGGGGAGAGAAGACGAGTGAGAGTGAGACGGGGAGAGAAGACGAGTGAGCGGGAGACGGGGAGAGAAGACGAGTGAGAGTGAGACGGGGAGAGAAGACGAGTGAGCGGGAGACGGGGAGAGAAGACCAGTGAGAGGGAGACGGGGAGAGAAGACGGAGAGAAACCAGTGAGAGGGAGACGGGGAGAGAAGACGAGTGAGAGGGAGAGAAGACGGAGAGACGAGTGAGCGGGAGACAAGACGGAGAGACAAGTCAGCGGGAGACAGGGAGACAAGACAGAGAGAAGAGTGAGCGGGAGACAAGACGGAGAGACGATTGAGCGGGAGAGAAGACGGAGAGAAGAGTGAGCGGGAGACACGGAGACAAGACGGAGTTAAGAGTGAGCGGGAGACAGGGAGAGAAGACGGAGAGACGAGTGAGCGGGAGACAGGGAGAGAAGACGGAGAGACGAGTGAGCAGGAGAGAAGACGGAGAGACGAGTGAGCGGGAGACAGGGAGACAAGACGGAGAGACCAGTGAGCGGGAGACAGGGAGACAAGACGGAGAGAAGAGTGAGCGGGAGAGAAGACGGAGAGAAGAGTGAGCGGGAGACAGGGAGAGACGAGTGAGCGGGAGACAGGGAGACAAGACGGAGAGAAGAGTGAGCGGGAGAGAAGACGGAGAGAAGAGTGAGCGGGAGACAGGGAGAGAAGACGGAGAAACGAGTGAGCGGGAGACAGGGAGACAAGACGGAGAGAAGAGTGAGCGGGAGACAGGGAGAGATGACGGAGAGACGAGTGAGCGGGAGAGAAGACGGAGAGAAGAGTGAGCGGGAGAGAAGACGGAGAGACGAGTGAGCGGGAGACAAGACGGAGAGACAAGTCAGCGGGAGACAGGGAGACAAGACAGAGAGAAGAGTGAGCGGGAGACAAGACGGAGAGAAGAGTGAGCGGGAGACAGGGAGAGAAGACGGAGAGACGATTGAGCGGGAGAGAAGACGGAGAGACGAGTGAGCGGGAGACAAGACGGAGAGACAAGTCAGCGGGAGACAGGGAGACAAGACAGAGAGAAGAGTGAGCGGGAGACAAGACGGAGAGAAGAGTGAGCGGGAGACAGGGAGAGAAGACGGAGAGACGAGTGAGCGGGAGACAGGGAGACAAGACAGAGAGAAGAGTGAGCGGGAGACAGGGAGAGATGACGGAGAGACGAGTGAGCGGGAGAGAAGACGGAGAGAAGAGTGAGCGGGAGAGAAGACGGAGAGACGAGTGAGCGGGAGACAGGGAGACAAGACGGAGAGACTGGTGAGCGGGAGAGAAGACGGAGAGACGAGTGAGCGGGAGACAAGGAGACAAGACGGAGGGACGAGTGAGCGGGAGAGAAGTCAGAGAGACGAGTGAGCGGGAGACAACACGGAGAGACGAGTGAGTGGGAGAAAGGGAGAGATGACGGAGAGAAGAGTTAGCGGGAGACACGGGGACAAGACGGAGAGACGAGTGAGCAGAAGAGAAGACGGAGAGACGAGTGAGCGGGAGACAGGGAGAGAAGACGGAGAGACGAGTGAGCGGGAGACAGGGAGTCAGGGAGAGAAGAAAGAGAGACCAGTGAGCGGGAGAGAAGACGGAGAGAAGAGTGAGCGGGAGACACGGAGACAAGACGGAGTTAAGAGTGAGCGGGAGACAGGGAGAGAAGACGGAGAGACGAGTGAGCGGGAGAGAAGACGGAGAGACGAGTGAGCGGGAGACAGGGAGACAAGACGGAGAGACCAGTGAGCGGGAGACAGGGAGACGAGACGGAGAGAAGAGTGAGCGGGAAACAAGACGGAGAGAAGAGTGAGCGGGAGACAGGGAGAGACGAGTGAGCGGGAGACAGGGAGACAAGACGGAGAGAAGAGTGAGCGGGAGAGAAGACGGAGAGAAGAGTGAGCGGGAGACAAGACGGAGAGAAGAGTGAGCGGGAGACAGGGAGAGAAGACGGAGAAACGAGTGAGCGGGAGACAGGGAGACAAGACGGAGAGAAGAGTGAGCGGGAGACAGGGAGAGATGACGGAGAGACGAGTGAGCGGGAGAGAAGACGGAGAGAAGAGTGAGCGGGAGAGAAGACGGAGAGACGAGTGAGCGGGAGACAAGACGGAGAGAAGAGTGAGCGGGAGACAGGGAGAGAAGACGGAGAAACGAGTGAGCGGGAGACAGGGAGACAAGACGGAGAGAAGAGTGAGCGGGAGACAGGGAGAGATGACGGAGAGACGAGTGAGCGGGAGAGAAGACGGAGAGAAGAGTGAGCGGGAGAGAAGACGGAGAGACGAGTGAGCGGGAGACAGGGAGACAAGACGGAGAGACAGGTGAGCGGGAGAGAAGACAGAGAGACGAGTGAGAGGGAGACAAGACGGAGAGACGAGTGAGTGGGAGGAAGGGAGAGATGACGGAGAGAAGAGTTAGCGGGAGACACGGGGACAAGACGGAGAGACGAGTGAGCAGAAGAGAAGACGGAGAGACGAGTGAGCGGGAGACAGGGAGAGAAGACGGAGAGACGAGTGAGCGGGAGACAGGGAGACAGGGAGAGAAGAAAGAGAGACCAGTGAGTGGGAGAGAAGACGGAGAGAAGAGTGAGCGGGAGACACGGAGACAAGACGGAGTTAAGAGTGAGCGGGAGACAGGGAGAGAAGACGGAGAGACGAGTGAGCGGGAGACAGGGAGAGAAGACGGAGAGACGAGTGAGCGGGAGAGAAGACGGAGAGACGAGTGAGCGGGAGACAGGGAGACAAGACGGAGAGACCAGTGAGCGGGAGACAGGGAGACGAGACGGAGAGAAGAGTGAGCGGGAAACAAGACGGAGAGAAGAGTGAGCGGGAGACAGGGAGAGACGAGTGAGCGGGAGACAGGGAGACAAGACGGAGAGAAGAGTGAGCGGGAGAGAAGACGGAGAGAAGAGTGAGCGGGAGACAAGACGGAGAGAAGAGTGAGCGGGAGACAGGGAGAGAAGACGGAGAAACGAGTGAGCGGGAGACAGGGAGACAAGACGGAGAGAAGAGTGAGCGGGAGACAGGGAGAGATGACGGAGAGACGAGTGAGCGGGAGAGAAGACGGAGAGAAGAGTGAGCGGGAGAGAAGACGGAGAGACGAGTGAGCGGGAGACAGGGAGACAAGACGGAGAGACAGGTGAGCGGGAGAGAAGACAGAGAGACGAGTGAGAGGGAGACAAGACGGAGAGACGAGTGAGTGGGAGGAAGGGAGAGATGACGGAGAGAAGAGTTAGCGGGAGACACGGGGACAAGACGGAGAGACGAGTGAGCAGAAGAGAAGACGGAGAGACGAGTGAGCGGGAGACAGGGAGAGAAGACGGAGAGACGAGTGAGCGGGAGACAGGGAGACAGGGAGAGAAGAAAGAGAGACCAGTGAGTGGGAGAGAAGACGGAGAGAAGAGTGAGCGGGAGACACGGAGACAAGACGGAGTTAAGAGTGAGCGGGAGACAGGGAGAGAAGACGGAGAGACGAGTGAGCGGGAGACAGGGAGAGAAGACGGAGAGACGAGTGAGCAGGAGACAGGGAGAGATGACGGAGAGACGAGTGAGCGGGAGAGAAGACGGAGAGAAGAGTGAGCGGGAGAGAAGACGGAGAGACGAGTGAGCGGGAGACAGGGAGACAAGACGGAGAGACAGGTGAGCGGGAGAGAAGACAGAGAGACGAGTGAGCGGGAGACAAGACGGAGAGACGAGTGAGTGGGAGGAAGGGAGAGATGACGGAGAGAAGAGTTAGCGGGAGACACGGGGACAAGACGGAGAGACGAGTGAGCAGAAGAGAAGACGGAGAGACGAGTGAGCGGGAGACAGGGAGAGAAGACGGAGAGACGAGTGAGCGGGAGACTGGGAGACAGGGAGAGAAGAAAGAGAGACCAGTGAGTGGGAGAGAAGACGGAGAGAAGAGTGAGCGGGAGACACGGAGACAAGACGGAGTTAAGAGTGAGCGGGAGACAGGGAGAGAAGACGGAGAGACGAGTGAGCGGGAGACAGGGAGAGAAGACGGAGAGACGAGTGAGCAGGAGAGAAGACGGAGAGACGAGTGAGCGGTAGACAGGGAGACAAGACGGAGAGACCAGTGAGCGGGAGACAGGGAGACGAGACGGAGAGAAGAGTGAGCGGGAAACAAGACGGAGAGAAGAGTGAGCGGGAGACAGGGAGAGACGAGTGAGCGGGAGACAGGGAGACAAGACGGAGAGAAGAGTGAGCGGGAGAGAAGACGGAGAGAAGAGTGAGCGGGAGACAAGACGGAGAGAAGAGTGAGCGGGAGACAGGGAGAGAAGACGGAGAAACGAGTGAGCGGGAGACAGGGAGACAAGACGGAGAGAAGAGTGAGCGGGAGACAGGGAGAGATGACGGAGAGACGAGTGAGCGGGAGAGAAGACGGAGAGAAGAGTGAGCGGGAGAGAAGACGGAGAGACGAGTGAGCGGGAGACAGGGAGACAAGACGGAGAGACAGGTGAGCGGGAGAGAAGACGGAGAGACGAGTGAGCGGGAGACAGGGAGACAAGACGGAGGGACGAGTGAGCGGTAGAGAAGACAGAGAGACGAGTGAGCGGGAGACAAGACGGAGAGACGAGTGAGTGGGAGGAAGGGAGAGATGACGGAGAGAAGAGTTAGCGGGAGACACGGGGACAAGACGGAGAGACGAGTGAGCAGAAGAGAAGACGGAGAGACGAGTGAGCGGGAGACAGGGAGAGAAGACGGAGAGACGAGTGAGCGGGAGACAGGGAGACAAGACGGAGGGACGAGTGAGCGGGAGAGAAGACAGAGAGACGAGTGAGCGGGAGACAAGACGGAGAGACGAGTGAATGGGAGAAAGGGAGAGATGACGGAGAGAAGAGTGAGCGGGAGACACGGGGACAAGACGGAGAGACGAGTGAGCAGAAGAGAAGACGGAGAGACGAGTGAGCGGGAGACAGGGAGAGAAGACGGAGAGACGAGTGAGCGGGAGACAGGGAGACAGGGAGAGAAGAAAGAGAGACCAGTGAGCGGGAGAGAAGACGGAGAGAAGAGTGAGCGGGAGACACGGAGACAAGACGGAGTTAAGAGTGAGCGGGAGACAGGGAGAGAAGACGGAGAGACGAGTGAGCGGGAGACAGGGAGAGAAGACGGAGAGACGAGTGAGCAGGAGAGAAGACGGAGAGACGAGTGAGCAGAAGAGATGACGGAGAGACGAGTGAGCGGGAGACAGGGAGAGAAGACGGAGAGGCGAGTGAGCGGGAGACAGGGAAACAAGACGGAGAGAAGAGTGAGCGGGAGACAGGGAGAGAAGACGGAGAGACGAGTGAGCGGGAGAGAAGACGGAGAGACGAGTGTGCGGGAGACAGGGAGACAAGACGGAGGGACGAGTGAGCGGTAGAGAAGACAGAGAGACGAGTGAGCGGGAGACAAGACGGAGAGACGAGTGAGTGGGAGGAAGGGAGAGATGACGGAGAGAAGAGTTAGCGGGAGACACGGGGACAAGACGGAGAGACGAGTGAGCAGAAGAGAAGACGGAGAGACGAGTGAGCGGGAGACAGGGAGAGAAGACGGAGAGACGAGTGAGCGGGAGACAGGGAGACAAGACGGAGGGACGAGTGAGCGGGAGAGAAGACAGAGAGACGAGTGAGCGGGAGACAAGACGGAGAGACGAGTGAATGGGAGAAAGGGAGAGATGACGGAGAGAAGAGTGAGCGGGAGACACGGGGACAAGACGGAGAGACGAGTGAGCAGAAGAGAAGACGGAGAGACGAGTGAGCGGGAGACAGGGAGAGAAGACGGAGAGACGAGTGAGCGGGAGACAGGGAGACAGGGAGAGAAGAAAGAGAGACCAGTGAGCGGGAGAGAAGACGGAGAGAAGAGTGAGCGGGAGACACGGAGACAAGACGGAGTTAAGAGTGAGCGGGAGACAGGGAGAGAAGACGGAGAGACGAGTGAGCGGGAGACAGGGAGAGAAGACGGAGAGACGAGTGAGCAGGAGAGAAGACGGAGAGACGAGTGAGCGGGAGACAGGGAGAGAAGACGGAGAGGCGAGTGAGCGGGAGACAGGGAAACAAGACGGAGAGAAGAGTGAGCGGGAGACAGGGAGAGAAGACGGAGAGAGGAGTGAGCAGGAGAGAAGACGGAGAGACGAGTGAGCGGGAGACAGGGAGACAAGACGGAGAGACCAGTGAGCGGGAGACAGGGAGACGAGACGGAGAGAACAGTGAGCGGGAGAGAAGACGGAGAGAAGAGTGAGCGGGAGAGAAGACGGAGAGACGAGTGAGCGGGAGACACGGAGACAAGACGGAGTTAAGAGTGAGCGGGAGACAGGGAGAGAAGACGGAGAGACGAGTGAGCGGGAGACAGGGAGACGAGACGAAGAGAAGAGTGAGCGGGAGACAAGACGGAGAGAAGAGTGAGCGGGAGACAGGGAGACAAGACGGAGAGAAGAGTGAGCGGGAAACAAGACGGAGAGAAGAGTGAGCGGGAGACAGGGAGAGACGAGTGAGCGGGAGACAGGGAGACAAGACGGAGAGAAGAGTGAGCGGGAGAGAAGACGGAGAGAAGAGTGAGCGGGAGACAAGACGGAGAGAAGAGTGAGCGGGAGACAGGGAGAGAAGACGGAGAAACGAGTGAGCGGGAGACAGGGAGACAAGACGGAGAGAAGAGTGAGCGGGAGACAGGGAGAGATGACGGAGAGACGAGTGAGCGGGAGAGAAGACGGAGAGAAGAGTGAGCGGGAGAGAAGACGGAGAGACGAGTGAGCGGGAGACAGGGAGACAAGACGGAGAGACAGGTGAGCGGGAGAGAAGACGGAGAGACGAGTGAGCGGGAGACAGGGAGACAAGACGGAGGGACGAGTGAGCGGTAGAGAAGACAGAGAGACGAGTGAGCGGGAGACAAGACGGAGAGACGAGTGAGTGGGAGGAAGGGAGAGATGACGGAGAGAAGAGTTAGCGGGAGACACGGGGACAAGACGGAGAGACGAGTGAGCAGAAGAGAAGACGGAGAGACGAGTGAGCGGGAGACAGGGAGAGAAGACGGAGAGACGAGTGAGCGGGAGACAGGGAGACAAGACGGAGGGACGAGTGAGCGGGAGAGAAGACAGAGAGACGAGTGAGCGGGAGACAAGACGGAGAGACGAGTGAATGGGAGAAAGGGAGAGATGACGGAGAGAAGAGTGAGCGGGAGACACGGGGACAAGACGGAGAGACGAGTGAGCAGAAGAGAAGACGGAGAGACGAGTGAGCGGGAGACAGGGAGAGAAGACGGAGAGACGAGTGAGCGGGAGACAGGGAGACAGGGAGAGAAGAAAGAGAGACCAGTGAGCGGGAGAGAAGACGGAGAGAAGAGTGAGCGGGAGACACGGAGACAAGACGGAGTTAAGAGTGAGCGGGAGACAGGGAGAGAAGACGGAGAGACGAGTGAGCGGGAGACAGGGAGAGAAGACGGAGAGACGAGTGAGCAGGAGAGAAGACGGAGAGACGAGTGAGCAGAAGAGATGACGGAGAGACGAGTGAGCGGGAGACAGGGAGAGAAGACGGAGAGGCGAGTGAGCGGGAGACAGGGAAACAAGACGGAGAGAAGAGTGAGCGGGAGACAGGGAGAGAAGACGGAGAGACGAGTGAGCGGGAGAGAAGACGGAGAGACGAGTGTGCGGGAGACAGGGAGACAAGACGGAGGGACGAGTGAGCGGTAGAGAAGACAGAGAGACGAGTGAGCGGGAGACAAGACGGAGAGACGAGTGAGTGGGAGGAAGGGAGAGATGACGGAGAGAAGAGTTAGCGGGAGACACGGGGACAAGACGGAGAGACGAGTGAGCAGAAGAGAAGACGGAGAGACGAGTGAGCGGGAGACAGGGAGAGAAGACGGAGAGACGAGTGAGCGGGAGACAGGGAGACAAGACGGAGGGACGAGTGAGCGGGAGAGAAGACAGAGAGACGAGTGAGCGGGAGACAAGACGGAGAGACGAGTGAATGGGAGAAAGGGAGAGATGACGGAGAGAAGAGTGAGCGGGAGACACGGGGACAAGACGGAGAGACGAGTGAGCAGAAGAGAAGACGGAGAGACGAGTGAGCGGGAGACAGGGAGAGAAGACGGAGAGACGAGTGAGCGGGAGACAGGGAGACAGGGAGAGAAGAAAGAGAGACCAGTGAGCGGGAGAGAAGACGGAGAGAAGAGTGAGCGGGAGACACGGAGACAAGACGGAGTTAAGAGTGAGCGGGAGACAGGGAGAGAAGACGGAGAGACGAGTGAGCGGGAGACAGGGAGAGAAGACGGAGAGACGAGTGAGCAGGAGAGAAGACGGAGAGACGAGTGAGCGGGAGACAGGGAGAGAAGACGAAGAGGCGAGTGAGCGGGAGACAGGGAAACAAGACGGAGAGAAGAGTGAGCGGGAGACAGGGAGAGAAGACGGAGAGAGGAGTGAGCAGGAGAGAAGACGGAGAGACGAGTGAGCGGGAGACAGGGAGACAAGACGGAGAGACCAGTGAGCGGGAGACAGGGAGACGAGACGGAGAGAACAGTGAGCGGGAGAGAAGACGGAGAGAAGAGTGAGCGGGAGAGAAGACGGAGAGACGAGTGAGCGGGAGACACGGAGACAAGACGGAGTTAAGAGTGAGCGGGAGACAGGGAGAGAAGACGGAGAGACGAGTGAGCTGGAGACAAGGAGACAAGACAGAGAGACCATTGAGCGGGAGACAGGGAGACGAGACGAAGAGAAGAGTGAGCGGGAGACAAGACGGAGAGAAGAGTGAGCGGGAGACAGGGAGACAAGACGGAGAGAAGATTGAGCGGGAGAGAAGACGGAGAGACGAGTGAGCGGGAGACAGGGAGAGAAGATGGAGAGACGAGTGAGCGGGAGAGAAGACGGAGAGACGAGTGAGCGGGAGACAGGGAGAGAAGACGGAGAGACGAGTGAGCGGGAGAGAAGACGGAGAGAAGAGTGAGCGGGACACAGGGAGAGAAGACGGAGAGACGAGTGAGCGGGAGAGAAGACGGAGAGAAGAGTGAGCGGGAGACAGGGAGAGAAGACGGAGAGACGAGTGAGCGGGAGAGAAGACGGAGAGAAGAGTGAGCGGGAGACAGGGAGAGAAGACGGAGAGAAGAGTGAGCCAGAGACAAGACGGAGAGAAGAGTGAGGGGGAGAGAAGACTCAGAGACGAGTGAGCGGGAGACAGGGAGAGAAGACGAAGAGATGAGTGAGTGAGAGACAGAGAGACAAGACGAGTGAGCGGGAGACAGGGAGACAAGACGGAGAGAAGAGTGAGCGGGAGACAGGGAGAGAAGCATAAAGAGGAGGGAAGTGTTAGAAAAATTATGGAGTTATACTAGTTTACACAGTTTCTGTGATGTGGGGAGGCCTCCTCCTGTCTTTTGGTTCTCATAACTCTATGTAGCAAGCAAAAGTGGTTTTACTGTCTGAACTCGTCTTCCCATAACATTAAATAGCTAGTAATGCCTTTTCCCATAACATTGAATATCCCTTTCCCATAACATTGTGTGGCCAGCAAGCATAAACAATATAAATAGCAATAGCACCATTTTGTTAGTCAGACAACTCTGAGCCAGCTTCTTGACAGCTTGTGCGGACTTGTCTCTTTCTTGCAAGAAATAAATGTTTTGTGTTAATCGTATCCAGCGATTCTGAGCCTAATTTTGAGAGAATTTTTCTGAGAAGAACCTTAAACAAAGATGTCAAACAATTTACCGATGGTGAGATTAGAAATGACAAACTTTATGTTTTGAAATAGGTGTTGTCTCGTCATTTCCAGTTTTATTTTGAAATATTAACTTCCCTCTCGTGTCAGGTTTCTTGGCCTTCCTCCCGTGTCAAATGTCTGATTGTCTTCCCTGATTCCCGTGTTTCCACCTGTTCCCCTTGGCTCCCCGTGTGTTCAAATAGTCTGCGTTTCCCTTGTCTTGTGCCAGTGTGTCGCTTCAATCTTATGAGAGTTCGTCATCGTAGCCATTTCCAGTGTTCCATAGTCGTGATTACCTTGTCCTTTGAAGTTGAGCGTTCCTCCTTCAGAGAGATCTTTTGTTTGTAAAGTTTTGAACCATAGTCATAGTTTAGATTGGTTTAAAGTTCATGGTCTGTTTTGGTTTCCTCCATTTGGGAGTGATCTTTTGTTCATAATGTTTCATAGCACCTCCGTTAAAGGAGCGGTTACGTTTAGTGATTTGTAATTTCATAGAGCCTCCATTAGATGGAGAGTGTTTTTTCTGTAAAGTTTCATAATGCCTCCGTTTTCGGGAGAGCGTCATTTGTTTGCTCCGCCTCGTTAGACGAGTGCGTAGAGTTTAAAGATAATCTTTTATAGTCGTTTGTTTTCCTCCTGGCGTGGAGTGAGTTTGATTTTCATTAAGTTTTATAGTTACACTAGCCTCAAGCCTAATTATTGAGGATAGTGTATTAGGATTTAATAGCCCCTTGTTTTCTCTGTCAGGAGACCCATAAGAGGTTTATTTAATAAATTGTCTTATACTGAAAGATCCTGCATCTGTGTCCTGCCCGGTTCTGACAATCACGTATTGATTACGGGTTGGTATCAGATTCAATTTCAAACTATGTTACAGAGATCATTGTCTCTGTAACAAATTGTCCTTTGAGTGATCATTGTACTATTAATCTGAGACTAAAAAAACAGAGTTCAAAATAATACATTTAAAGAATATTGGAAATTCAATACTCAGCTGCTGAGAAATGTGGAGTACTGTGACTTAATTAAAACACTAATTGTGGATATTAAAAGTGATGACTCCATTCGTACACCGATGTCCAAATGGGAATATCTAAAGTTTTGCATTAGAAAATCCTTAATTGTATTTGGTAAAAAACTAAATAAGTAAACAGAGAAGAAGAAACAAATGTGGTTAAAGACCTTTATAGCGAGTGTGACTGGACTGAGGAAGAGAAAGAGAGAATAACCTGCAGTCCCAACTAGATGTGATGTATTTGAATAAAGACAAGTGTGCTTATGTGAGGTCCAGAGCCAGATGGATAGAAGGGGGAGAAAAAAAATACAGCTGACTTTTGCAATTTAGAAAAACGCAGACCAGAATATAACTCCGTTTGTGGTCTAATAATCAATCGTAAACGCATTTCAAATGAAATCTTTAATTTCTACAGTAACCTTTATAAATCCTCATATTCAGAACAAAATGTCACAACCTTCTTTGACAAAATTAATAATCTGATTCCCGTAACTGATGACAACTTTCTGATGACAACTTTCTGTTGAAATCTGTGACGAAGACGTAACTATGAATTGTGCTATTAAAAGTACCATCTGACCGCTCACCGGGGCTAGATGGAAGAACAACAAGTTTCTATAAAAATTTTTGGGAACATATTAAACTCATGTTGTTCCAAGCTTTAATTGAGTGTATAAGTAAAAAAAAAAAACTCATGGAAACAATGAAACAAGGGGCAATAAAATCGATTCCAAAACCCGGAAAAGATTAGAACATTTTAAGCAACCTAAGACCTATAACACTTTTAAATGCAGACTACAAGCTTTTTACAAAAGGCTCGGCAACAAGATTAAAAACAAGCATCTCTAAGTTATTAGCCCAATACAATCAGGATTTCTTATCCATAATAATATCTGTTTGGTTCTGGATCTCATTGATTATAATCACCTCATTAAGGACGATGGTTTCATGTTGTTCCTGGACTTCCACAAAGCGTTCGACTCAATCGAACATTCTTCTATTATTAACATATTTAAGCACTTTGGGTCTGGCAGCACATTTCTTGATATGATTGCTGTGTTATACACTGACATTAATAGTTGTTTCCCTCTCAGAAAGTACATGTTCCAGATTCAGGGAAGATGGAGGCATCAGGCAGGGCTGCCTCTTTTATTTATTGTAGCCACAGAATTACTAGCCATAACTGTTATAAATTCAGATATTAAAGGTTTAGACATAAATAACCACAAATTAATTATAAGTCAGCTTGCTGATGACGCAACAATCTTTCTAAAAAAACAAAAAACAAATTCCTCTGGCCTTAGAAACAAAGTTTTTCTCTCAAGCCTCCGCTTTGCACCTGAATCTGGAGAAATGTGAATATCCATAGTTGCTCTGACTCTTCACTGTATGATATGCCTGTAAAAAATGTGATCAAATATCTAGGAATTTAGATAACTAAATGTGCAGACATTGGTGAAAAAAAGAATATTCAAAATACTATTGATAAATGCAAAAAAGCTTTAAATAATTGTCCGCAAAGGGTTTTAACTCAGTTTGGTAGAACAATGTTGACCAAGGTTGAATCATTATCCAGATTAATCCAGCATACTCCCTAGCTATCCCACCAAGAATTGTAAAAGAAATCAATGGAACTGTCACGTCACATTTTGAGTTTTGTTTTGTCTTGTCTTGTTTTCAGGTTTTAGGTTAATTTCCGGTTATGTTTTTTCCCCTGTCATGTTAGGTTCACCCAAGTCACTTGTTTTTGTTCACAGCTGCACTCCATCACCAATCACCTCCCTTGGTATTTAGTTTCCAGGTTTCCCCAGTCCTCACCTCGCTCCAAGCCTCCAAGCCTCCAGTTATTCCACAGTTATTCCACAGTTTAAGATTCTTGGTATCCGCCTCAGCCGTGCCTTATGTTCTCGTTTTTTGTTAATAAATCAAGTTTTGTCTGTATCTGGGTCCTCCCTTCAACAGCACGTTCCTGACAGAAGGATTCTATGTGCACGTTTAGTGTACATTTAATAATTGCGTAATCATGTACATTTAATATTCGCGACTAACCCGATCCAATTTTTTTGTCAGATTAAGGTGTCTACATAAACTGACTAACTCAGTCTTATTGTAATTTAGCCATTAATCTGATCTGATGGCACTCATGTAACCCCACTGATTGACTCCTGGTCCTTTCAAAATATTCAAATGGGAGTAATCCTGAAAGATAAGACAACTGAGTGACTCAATTTAGTGACTCAAACCCTGTGATTTAACTATTTTTCTGGATTCCCAGAGTCTCCTGTACACTTACATTGGTTCATCAAACCTTTTACTCTTTTAACTGACTTCTCTGGGCCCATATTACTTTGGCAGTGACAGATGCATCTCGCCTGGCTTCCAACAGTGGCCAAAATGTTGAGGTTTGCTTGAGCACCGACACGAAGATTTTAGAGGGGTTTCTTTTTTTGTGTTAGTCTTTAAAATCATATCAAGGAGTAAAGATTGGGTGGTGTAAGCTGGGAATAAGACACAAAAACCAGTGCTAGACACTATGGAGGTGTCTGTTTTTAACTGAAACACTGGAAGGATGCATGCTTACTGTGGTTTAGATAGATAGAACTTTATTGATCCTTAGCTACTCTAATAAATTCCTGCACCACCTGAAAGGCTGCCTTTGTAATTTCTTGACAAGCCTCACTAGCTTACTCATGACGTTAAGCTAGTGAAGGCCTGACAAAGTAAAAATAATAGGCATGTCCGTCAATTTTAATATGAGGACATACATCATATTGTAATTTAAACATGCTAGCTCTAGTATCTATGCCACGTCTTTCAGTATCATGGTTGCTGTCTCTGGGGAGCCACCTGGCAACTGATGCAAGACTGTGGTGCTGAGACTTGTTAGAAGAGGTCCGCCAAGGAGAAAAGAGTGCCCTATGATGAGCTATCATCCTCCCTGCCATCTTAAAAAAGTCACTCTGCTGGATTTGTTGGGCAGCATAGAGTAGGCAGGTTGGAATGTTAAAATGTGCTCCTCTGTGTTAGAAATGTTTTTTGTCCAGCATTTGTCAGATCTGTTTTAAGACCTATGTGACTCATTTGTGATAGAGGGCTACATAAATGAACAACATCGCACTCGGTCCAAAAGTCTTGCCAAAATCCTTGAAAAATCCAGTTTGCAACGTGTGCGTCACTTAGCTGAAGAAATGGCGCTTCACACCCATCATCTGACAGAAAAAGTAAATAAACAATGTGTTTTAACCAACATAACGGACATAGTTGCATTTGAGGCCATAGTGTGCTGAATTTGAGGGACTTTTCTATAACTTGGCAACTGAAGTAAATAAGTGGTCATTTTGGGGCAACATCATTCTTTTTTCAATCTGCAGTGGGGTGGTTTGGCCCAATCTACTTTATGGATCTTGCAAAAGTTGATTGGTTTCTCTTCCCTTGCCTAAATGGCCTCTCTCAAATAAAGTTTCACTTTCGGTGTCGGCTCATCTTTTTTTCCTGCAGCAGAAAAATATTTTCTGTATGGCACTGATGCCCTCTCTGAAGCTTTGACTCTGTTACAGGCTGAGAAATATTTAAAATCAAAATTGCATTTATATCTAGGTACAGTCACCCAAAGGGAACATTCCTAATATGTTGTTCATTACAAGCTTAAAAAAAAGCCAAGTGAATAAACACACCATGTTTTTGTGCAGGTAATGGTCTTGGTGGTCTGCTTTGTGATGGTAAGTGGTCATAGCTGGAAGGGCAAAAGTGCTGGTTTCAGTGTACTGCTGCTTATGGTATCCTACAGCGCATTTCTCAACTGGTCTGGCTTCAGGACCCACCATCACCCCTTACTGACAAGCCAATTTTTAACTTGGACAAAAAAAGTCCAACTGTTGATAAGTGGTTTAAACTAGACTCAGAATGTGTAGCTTTAGCAGACAACCAACTCTGAATATATAACAAACAATGTCCAATTAAACTATTCAGTCACTTATTCAAGCATCAATCATAAGGCTGATCAGAACATTTCAGAAACAACCATTTTTAACAGACTCAGTTGGTGTTTCATGCAAAATACAACAAATAAAGTGCAACTACTGGGAAGTATTTTCAACAAAACTCAAATTATGAAGCTTTGGCTGCAAATCCTCACTCACTGAATCTTTGACAGAATAACACTGCCCAATGAGAAAAAAACAGTTATATCAACAAACTCAAAATAGATCAAACAAAAAAGTGCATTTTGAAAGGATTCAAGTATGCAAAATGAATGTTTCTTCTGATTATCTTATGAGCATGTAAATACTGGAAAACATCGTGCTCTGAAGAAAATTAAGCAGCGCTCACTTCAACCATAAGTGTATCTCTGACCTGATCATAGACCCGAGTTTGGAGGAGTTTATGGGAGTTAACTCTGAGGTCATGCTCAGTGTCCAGTCTGTTTCTGTGTTTTGTGTTCAGCTAAATCAGAGCTGAGAAGCCACACTCATAGGTAGCCCTGAATGCAAAGAGGATTTTTACTGCTCGAGAGCCTAGGGAAGAACACTCACTCATAACAGTGCTGCACCAGAACTGGGAGAGGCTTACCTCTGTGAATTTCTTTTTCAGGTTCACAGAATAGCTCCACCAGCTGACTCTCTTTGTTGCTTGGCAACATGACGCTTTCCATGCTGATTCCAAAGGGGTCGTGTGTCCAATTGTCATCCCTCTGTTTCTTGGTAAAGTAGTTATTAAACCGCTCCATTATGATCGTTTCTTTTTTTTTTTTTTCCAGGCAAAGGCCTGCTTCTGCATCGGGACCAACCAGCTGAGAATCACTGCTCTAGTGACATGCGTTTTCTGATAGAACTGCAATCATGTAATTTATACAAGGGAGGTTAGATGGCAAAACACACATTTGAATATTTTGAAGTAATGTTTAATATAAAGACAGTTTGTGACTTTTGAGGCACATAAAACAATAAATAACATAAAACTTGAGTGAGAGGTGATAATACTGTATTGTATTTTGCCAAATTCCAATGTCAGTAAGGTTTCTACATCTGATGTATGTCAAACATTTCTGTTTTTGCTGAATAATGTAGGGTAGAATTCAGAATAACATTAGTATTAACAATGTGAACAAGCATGAGACAGACTCACCCATGGCAGAGCTCTCATCTTTTCTACATGTCCCCAGCTGCACATCCACCTCTGCAGCAGTTTCCACCGTCAGGCCTCCTGAACCCAGCAACACCTCCACCGCTGCGGCAGCTTCCACCACTAGACCTCCTGAGCCCAGCTGTACATTCACCTCTGCCACAGCTCCCACATCCAGGCCTCCTGAGCCCAGCTGCACCTCCACATCTGTGGCTGCTCCCACCGGCTGGCCTCCATAGTTCAGCTGCACCTCCACCTCTGCAGCAACTCCCACCACTAGCCCTCCTCTGTCCAGATACACCCCTACCCCCATCTCTGTAATTGGTGGCAACATCACTGCTATCGCCATCCCTCCGCTACAACCTCTGTGTCTAACTATAGAGGAGGTTGGAGCTGAGCTCAGGAGACTTCAGCTAGGGAGGGCTGCAGGCCCAGATGGAGTCTGTCCAAGGCTTCTGAGGGACTGTGCTGGTCAACTAGCAGTCCCTCTTCAGAGCCTCTTCAATGTAAGCCTTCAGATGGAATAAGTCCCGGTGCTGTGGAAAACTTCTTGTCTCATACCCGTGCCCAAATTAGGGCCACTGTTGGAGCTGAATGACTACAGACCGGTGGCTTTGACATCTCATATCATGAAGACCTTGGAGAGACTCCTTGTTCGTCGCATGAGATTGCAGGTTGCTGAGGATCTTGACCCCCTCCACTTTGCCTACCAGAAACACAGGAGTGGAAGACGCGATTCTATACATGCTGCATCGGACATATGCTTATCTGGATGTGCCTGGTTCATATGTGAGAATCATGTTCTTTGACTTCTCCAGTGCCTTCAACACCATACAGCCTCCCATACTGAAAGACAAGCTTCTAGGTGTGGGTGTGGCCCCATCCCTGACATCGTGGATTATAGACTATTTGACTGCCAGACCACAGTATGTCAGGATGGGGAGATGTGTTTCTGGAACACTGGAATGCAGTACTGGGGCTCCGCAGGGTACCGTCTTGGCTCCTTTTCATTTCCCCCTGTACACATCAGACTTCAGGCACAACTCAGAGTCCTGCCACATGCAGAAGTATTCTGATGATATGGCTGTTGTGGCATGTGTGCACGGTGGACAGGAGAAGGTCCCTGTAACCTTGTGGAGTCCTTCAATGGCTGGACCAAAATTAACTGTTTGCTCCTGAACACTACCAGTCAAAGAGCTGGTGGTGGACTTCAGGAGATCTAAAACTCCATACCAGTCAGTCTGCATTGATAGAGGGGAGACAGAGACTGTTCAGACCTGCAAATACCTGGGGGTGGTGCTGGATAATAAACTGGAGTGGTCTGCCAACATAGAAGCAGTGTACAGGAGGGGCCAGAGCCGTCTCTTCTTCCTGAGACGGCTCAGGTCCTTCAATTTCTGTAGTGATATGATATGCATGTTTTATCACACTATCATTAAGAGTGCACTGTTCTATGCTGTTGTCTGCTGGGGGAGTTGCACTACAGACAAAAACTGTAGGCACCTGGACAAACTGATGAAAAAGGCCAGTTCTGTTGTAGGCAGAAGGCTGGACCCTCTCAGTGCTGTGGTGGAGCAAGAGATGAGCAGGAAATTATATTCTGTTTTGGATAATAATAGACATCCTCTCCACAGCATCCTGGCAGGTGAGAGGAGCAGCTACAGTGAGAGGCTGCAGGACTGAGAGGTTCAGGAGGTCCTTTGTACCCACAGTCATAAGGCTTTTTAATAGTGACTGCTGACAAGTTCTTCTCAAACTTATTTATTTAATCATTGATTATTATTATTATTATCATTATTATTGTTGTTGTTGTTGTTGTCTAGTATGCAATCATTGTAAATATTTATAATTTTTTGAGCTACTCGACTAGTTTGAATTTCCCCCACTGAGGGATGAATAAAGTATTTTTCTATTCTATTTTCTATTTCTATTCTATTTTCAGGGCTACTGATAGTGTTTTCATGCTGGTACTGAGACGGTACTGAGATGGTGCTAATTAATATGGTAATATGTCAGTTTTGGTTTTACTGGATCTAAGTGCTGCATTTGATACTGTCAACCATTCTATACTATTAGAAATACTAGAAAAATGGGATGAACTGTCTGACACGATCCTTTGCTGGTTTAGATCATACCTACGAGACAGAGACTATTTTGTTTCCATTGGCAACTTTGTCTCCCAGAAGGTTGACATGAGGTGTGGAGTTCCTCAAGGTTCAGTCCTTGGTCCTCTCTTATTTAACCTTTACATGCATCCCTTAGGAAAACTTTTGCGAGACAACAATGTCAACTACCATACCTATGCGGATGATACTCAAATTTACATTGCCCTCTCTCCTGATGACTACAGCCCAATTGATTCCCTTTATCATTGTATCTCACTGATAAATGACTGGATGTCCCACAATTTCCTGCAGCTAAACAAGAACAAAACAGAAGTTATTGTTTTTGGTCCTAACAAAAATGAGAGAATTGAGGTCAGTGCTTATCTGAAAACCCTATCACTACAGACTACAAGCCATGCCAGAAACTTGGGTGTTATATTAGATGCTGACTTATGTTAGAGTTTTTAGTTGTTATCTCATGATATACTGTTTTACAGTTATATTCCTGTGCTTTAATTACACTCATATGCTATACCATAAAAATCCTATGTGTGATGTATGGATCATATACTGCATTAGTTCTAATCATGTGATGATGAAATGTGTGTGTGAGTATGAACAAAGGGAAATGCTTCAGGACAGAGCCTTCCGGAGGTCAACTGATTTTAATTGAGTTCAAACTACAACGCACAATGCCTGATTCAAACTAGTTTGTAGATGTATCTCTTTGAATGATTATCGTCAAGGTCTCACACTCTGAATTTGCAGATGTGTCTCCATATCTAAACATTAGACAGAATCACACGCTCTGAACTTTCTATGCAACCTTTTGTTTTGTAAAGCTCTTCCCCTTTTCTTATCTCTAAATAAAACCAGGCTGCTGCAGGGAGGGAGTCAGAGATTGCTGGAGGTTGCTTAGACACTTACACCTGTGGCTAAAGCAGCGATGGCTCTCCTCTTTTGCAAAAGCTGAACTTAATATTGATCTCTTGTGTGGTTCTTTCTGTTTAAGGTGGGACTTTGTTAATAAAGAACAAAATCCTATCAATTTACAACCAGATTAATTTACTAACCAATTCTGCATTTTACCACCTAAAAAATATAGCAAGGATTAGAGGCCTTCTATCTAAACCAGACCTGGAAAAACTTGTCCATGCTTTTATCTCGAGTAGACTAGACTACTGCAATGGACTTCATACCGGCCTTCCAAAGAAAACCTTCCAAAAATTGCAGCGTGTTCAAAATGCAGCTGCATGGGTACTCACAGAAACCAAAAAATACGACCACATAACACCAGTTCTCAGATCTTTCCACTGGCTCCCTCTGTGTGAGAGAGCTGAATTTAAAATTAATTTGCTCATCTACAAATCCCTAAATGGTTTGGGCCCAAAATACCTGCTAAATCTTCTTATTCCCTATCAACCATCAAGAACCCTTAGGTCACCTGGAAAGGGACTGCTAACGGTTTATAGTCCAAAGACAAAAAATGGTAAAGCATCATTCAGACACTGTGCTGCTTATTTCTGGAACTCCCTGAAACACTGAGATGTGCCCCAAATGTTGCTACTTTTTAATCAAGGCTCAAAACTTTGTTTTGTCAGGCCTTTGCAATGTGATGATGGGTGCCAATGGTTAGAGTTACAGATACTCTTGAGTGTTTATTATCTCCTTTTTATTTGTCTTATCCTTTTTTTCCCTTACCAAAGCATTTTATTAATTCTATCTTGCACTACTTCTGGTTCTGGCTGTTACAGAAGGTTTTATTGTCTTGCTTTTTACGTGTCTTTGCACGTTTTTATCTTTTTATCATTTCATCCTTTTATTCTGTTCTTTATTTTTCTGCTACGTAAAGCACATTGAGATACACTTGTGTATGAAATGCGCTATACAAATAAAATTGCCTTGTCTTGCCTTGCTAGTCGGAGAGCACATTTACCTTAATTTAACATTACCCTTTATAAAGTAGGCTTTGGAACATTTTGATGGCATGTGTTTATTTACTCCACAAAAACATAATGGCATGTTAAAATGAGGTTCCACAGGCTTTGAGAAGAAACGCTTGCTGTGTCATAGTGGATCAAAGACCCTAGGCCTTGCGCCACAGCCTCCCGACCCGTCACTCTGATTGGTTGACCCATTGATGATGTTCAGGCTCTGAGAGTTGGAACTGATCCTCTTTGTGGCTCAGTTTCTTCAGTCCAGCGTTGAACTGGACCAAGTTGTTAAAACAGTGGGATGAAAAGTGGCTGCTGCACATTCACAGTCTTTAGCTAACTCTGCTGGAACATTAGCCTCAGATATAGTTTATCCACTGGGCTCTTATATCCTCTTAGGCTGCTGCTGGATGGAAGATGCATGCTCCTCAGTACAGCTGACAGCAGAACATTTCCACCAGAAGCTGGCTTCATCCGTCCAGCAGGGTGGATGTGAGTGGGCGGGGCTTAGCAGAGGAGGTGAGGTCAATTTAAGGAGTGATTTACTTTAGAAATGAAAATCAGAAAAAAGGGGTCTATAAAAATCCCAGGGTTGTGTTTATGGGGAGTTTTACACCTGCTGGTGACGTCAGGAACAGGAAGAAGGGATTTTTTGTCACCTTTAGTTTTTAAATTGAACTGTTCTGAGAGGTAATTTGTTTTACATGAGTTTATATATTTTATAGTGGCCTTACTCAGCAGTATACAATCTTATATGGGGTTTGGATTGTAGGTTTGTGTTCTTTCAGAAAATGGTCAGAAGCAAAAACTACCGCCGTACGACCTAAATATCCGTCATAATAACGTTTTGGCCTGAAAAATATTTCTCCATGGCATGTCCTCCATCCCTTGCCAGACACTGTGAGCGTGTGCACGCCCCAGCGCTGTAGGGTTGCGCACCGCGCGGTCCAGATGAAAAACAGATGAGGAGGGGAGGAGTACAGAGAGAGAGCTGCAGCACACAGACAGGAAAGTCGGAGTCAGAGCTTCGGTTATACCGACAGCTCGGGGAGGAGGCAGATTGTTCTCTGATGTCGCTGCAGAGCTGACGGTGCCGGTAAAGCTGCGGCTGGAGAAGCGGCGGACCACCGCAGGTAAGCTGACACGTTGTCCTACTGACGCATCGGGTGGTGTCTGAGTTCTGGGCGACCTAGTCCAGGATGGTGAGGAGGTTAAAATGACAGCAGGACAGCATACTGCAGCTCCGGTCCTGTTCGAGGCTCGGAAAGCTGTTCCCACGTTTCTCTGCAGTGCCTTCCGGGAACCCGGTGCACACGGGCCCCCGCCTCTCTGCGCATCTTCTGGATGATGCTGCGGTTTTGAGAAATGTTGCTGCTCTGCGCAAATTACAAATATAGATTCCAAAGTCCGAGGAATGTACTGGGCCCTGCTTCTCCGCCTGCATCTGCAGAGGCCATGTACCATGTGTGAACAGAAGTGCCATTGCATAGGACAAGTGCACGAGGGCATTTAAAGGTCTGTCAAGTGGGGCTTGTTTGGTTAGGCCCCGGTCCTGCAGCCTGGGCTGCATAGTGAGTCAGGACTGAGCTTTAGCACAGGAAGTGGATCAGAGAGCATTTGAATGTGGGGAGGCAACTGAGAAAAACTCTTCCATCATGGTGGATTATATCGTCTTACTGAGTGGCGGACACGTTTTTTTTACAACACACTAAAAATGTTCTCTCCTGTACTGTACATGGAAGGACATGTCACGTTCCCCTGTGCTCCACAGTGACCTTGTTGTGTGTCATATGTTTGAATCGTCCACAGAGACTGTAATTCTTCACTGTAATTATCTGATAAAGCTTGTTGGCAATAAGTTAAAGGATGTCCAAACTTTTTATTGACTTGTAGTAACTGCTCATTGTAGTCATCCAGTCAATTTGGCTATATGGACTCCAAATGTGCTATCCCATCAATATTTCTAAAAAATCTCCAATACTTGTGATTATCTTTTCAGTTCTATCCTTTTATACAACCATGTATAACTGAGGATTGTATTACATTACTCTGTTTGGTGTATTGTTTTTCTTTGTGTAATTGAATGTGATGGCAGAGATCAGGGTTAATGGAGTGCAAGAGAGATCCTAATCATGTAGAAAAGAGAAGTCCAGATATTATGGCCAAGGTTGAGCAAACTGTTCGTGTTTGGCATATACACAGGGACCTATGCAGTGATGCTGGTGCTGGCCCACTCTTCTCTGGGCCTGCGTTCTCTACTCTGCTTCTTAATTCAGTTTTATACTGTCTGCATCTGCCAGTACTTGAGGGTCTGGCAGAGTTAATGTGGCAGAATTGTCATCTTTAAAGAATGTTCACGAGGTTCTGTTCAAATTCCTTTTTTTGTGTGTGTGCCTTTGGGGCTACGAGGGACAGCAAGAACACCTTCGACCTTTGGACTATCAGTCATAATGTCAGTCAGGTACTTTGATTGGCTGCAATCTGAAAGATTAACTTTGTTCAAGCAAGGTAAACACAGGGATGCAGTGTATCCACAGTTTGGCAGCACACAACATCACCCCTTTCAAACTAAATGTTAACAAAAACAAACACATACCTAAGAATCCTGCATACACTCTTGAAAACCCAAGCAGATGTTTAACAGATGTGTTGGCTGAAGTACTGAACACGTGTGTCCTGCTGTCCAAGCAGAGTAGAACACGAAGTTGATCTTGGCGTCCATGTGCATATCAGAGAAGAACAGCTTTTGGCCCATTTTTTCACTCATGAAATGAGTTAAAAAGGGGCCCATCAATAACTGAGGGGAACATTTACGCCTCTTAACTGTACGCATATATATGTGCTTTTCACTATCCAATGCACAGAAAGTATGCTAGCTCCCTCAGAGTTCTGATATATTACAACCTTCTGTAAAATACTTTTCATGTGATTTACTAAAAACTGTCATAATGGACAATGACAGGCCAGATCATACTTGGATTGCACTGTAATTCCCCCCTTTTTAAATGACTTGTTAGTAATGAATGGGGACACAGTGCAGTGTGACGCTGGTCGTGACTCTTTACTGAAGCCAAGAAAGGCCTTCTGCTAAAATCTGAGAAACAAACAAACAAAACCCCCCTTTCACCCTCAGGTGGGCCTTCTCCCTTTAAAGCTCGGGTCCTCTACCAGAGGCCAAGTGCTCCAATTAGCACTGGCACCACTGCTGCCTTAACTTCCCACATCTTTTCAACTTCCTTCTTCAGCTCTTGGTATTTTTCAAGCTTCTCGTGTTCCTTCTTCTTGATGTTGCTGTCGCTTGGAATTGCTACATCTATCCCTGCTGCCTTCTTCTTTGATTTGTCGATCACCATGATAGTCAGCCATCACCTGTTTATCAGTCTGGATCTGGAAGTCTCACAGGGTCTTAGCTCTGTCATTCTCCACTACCATTAGCACATAAAAAAAAAGATTAAGAATTTGGACATACAGGACTCTGTGGCAACCAGTTTCTCCTGTCAAATTGGCACTGATATTCCTATGGTGTTCTTATGTAGGGACTATGGCCTCTGTGTTTTGCAGTGACTGTGTAATTGTATAGATTGTATAGGTTCTCTTATAAGCTTATGTAAGGGTAGCCTAATGCCCATACCCAGCTATGAACGGAGGTGTATGTAAGCGTGTGTGAATGGATGTGTGTGTGTTTCAGTTCAATGACTAGAGCTGTATAATACTGTGTTATTCCTGTAATCGAGAGAAAGGCGCAGACACTACCCTGCTTTGAAGTTCATTTCACAGCAGGGTGCATTCGAAATTCAGAATGAATCATATAGCAGTCAACAGATAATTCTGTCACTTAATATAAGTGATTTAAGGCAACTTTGAAACAAAGCTTTAGGCTGACCTTGACTCAGTATGGAGATTAGCACGGACACATTGCTGGGTGTCTGCGTTTATTATCCATCATAAGAAAATCCCTTCGATTTTTTGTGAAAATGTATTTTCAAACTTTATCTTACAAATTGGTGCTAGGACTGTCAGTTGTCACATCAAAATAATGTCAAATAATGTTAATGATCACAACCATATGTTCACCAGGCATCACTTTGCTTTTGTTTAAGCAATAAGCTTAGATGGAAGACCAGACACAAGCACTGACCTTAGCTAAACTGATTGGTTAAGTGAGTCTCTATTCTACACTGTTCTTTAAAAAAAGTTTAAAAAACTTAAATTGCAAAGTCAGGAAAACAATCATTGTGAAAAACAGACTGTATGAGATTCAGAGCAACCACAGCATGTCCTGGAAAGGAATGGAATGTGTTTTTTCCACTATGAATTAAAGATGTTAAGGCAGTCAGAAAAGCTTCCAAGCTAACATGAGCTAGAGCCAAGCTTTGTTTCGTAATAAGCTCCCAATTTCCAGTAAGCTTGCTTCATCTCTTCATCTCTCTAAGCTATGGTTACATGGTTGGTAGGGTTTTGCTCAAAAATCGAGTGAGTATGTTGTGAGGAAAGATTGGTGCCACACACAAAAAGTGGGCCAAGCCTGTGTCAAAAGGTAGGCTAATATGTAGATGTAATGTGACCCTCTGGTGTCAGCTGGTTGAGGAATGTAAATGTGTAAATGTACTTTATTTATACAGCCCTTTACAACAATCTATTTCGGTGTACCAAAGTGCTTTTCAGCAGATGATAAATAAAGAAAAGAATAAGTAAAAAACAATTAAAAACAATGAAAGAACAGTAAAGGCAATAAAACAAAAAAATCTAATAAGATAACATAAAAGTGTCATCATACGACTGGGTATTAAAAGCCATCCTAAATAAGTAGTTTTTTAGCCTAGATTTAAAGAGGCCTAGGTCAGAAATAAGACGCATCTCGGCTCGGTCACCCCAGTGCTTGTATTTTGACCTCGACACTTCCAGCAAAAGTTGATTCGTTGACCTCAGAGCTCTGCCAGGATTACGGACAGTTAAAAGCTCTGATAAATACGATGGGGCCAGGCCGTTAAGAGCTTTAAAAACAAACATTAAAAGTTCAAAATCAATTCTATGAAGGACAGGAAGCCAATGAAGGAAGTTAAGAACAGGAGTGATATGCATACGTGTGTTAGTGTTGGTTAAAAGACGGGCAGCAGCATTTTGCACAAGTTGAAGGCGACTGAGAGAAGTCTGGGAGACTCCAACATAAAGTGCATTGCAGTAGTCTAACCTTGAACTTATTAGGGCATGGATGGCTTTCTCAAGGTCGTGACGGCTTAAAAACTTTTTAACTTTGGCCAGGAGACGCAACTGGAAAAAACTAGTCCTGACAACATTGTTAATTTGTTTGTCAAACCTCAGCTGACTGTCAAAGATTTCTGACGGTTGAACTGAGCTTTGAAGTCAAGGTGCTAAAGTCAGCAGTCACAGTATCCCCAAACACAATACATTCAGTTTTGTCATCATTTAAATGTAGAAAATTTTGGCCAACCACTGCTTGATGTCAGCAATACAATCAAACAAAGAACATTTTGCACTGTTACTATATGGCTTCACTGGCAGATAGATTTGTAAATCGTCTGCATAACAGTGAAAAGAAAGGTTGTGCCTGGCTATAAATGACCCAAGGGGTAACATGTATAATGAGAAGAGGATAGGGCCAAGAATAGATCCTTGTGGGACTCCACAGGAGAGAGGAGCAATGGAAGAGGACAGGTCACCAACCATAACGGAGAAGGTTCTACTGGATAAGTAAGATGTAAACCACTTCAATGCAGTGCCGTGGATGCCAACATAATTACTTAGACGTAATAGGAGGACTGCATGGTCCACCGTGTCAAAGGTTGCTGTGAGATCAAGCAGCACTGAGG
This sequence comes from Leuresthes tenuis, assembly GCF_036924035.1. Taxonomy (NCBI): domain Eukaryota; kingdom Metazoa; phylum Chordata; class Actinopteri; order Atheriniformes; family Atherinopsidae; genus Leuresthes; species Leuresthes tenuis. Next base: position 37,601,969 of record NW_027325357.1, read on the forward strand.
CAACAGGGCACTTGGCATCCACAGACAGAGCAATATTGGAAATTCTCAAGAACAGAGTTATCCTCAAGAAAGGACTGTATTTGTATCAAACCAACTTTTTCTAAAATCTTAGAAAGAAAGGGCAGATTGGAAACAGGTCTAAAATTTGATAACACTGAGGGGTCAAGATTTGGCCTTTTAAGAAGGGGCCTGACCACAGCATGTTTAAAGGCTGCTGGGACAGTTCCTAATCTAAGGCAGGAGTTAATAAAAACCAGGAGACTGGATCCCACAGTATTAAAAACCATTTTCAACACTTTGGCAGGGACAATATCCAATAGGCAATTTGAAGGTTTCAGAGATTTCACTACGTCACAGAGAGAAAGGGAAACCAGCTTAAACTGATCAAACACAGCAGAATGAGGTGGGGCAGCAGGCAGATCCTTATTTGTACTCAAAATGACATTAGGGTCTGTTCTGACAGAATCAACTTTGTCAACAAAATAAAGAAGAAAATTCTCACAAGTGGCTATCGATACATCAGTCACAGCAGAAATGCACAGGTTAACATCAGCGTTAATTGTATCGAATAACACCTTAGGACAATGACTGCTGCTAGATATAATATTAGAGAGGTACTGAGATTTTGCTTCATGTACGGCTCTCTGATAATCAGTGAGACAGTCCCTTAACATTTCCAGAGACACATGCAGTTTGTCCTTCTTCATTCTGCGTCCAGCCTACCCGCAATGTTGCCTGATAGCGCAAATTCAATTAAATTTTTTTTTATTTATATAGCGCCAGATTACAACAATTGTCATCTCAAGGCACTTAAGTAATATAGTCCAATTCAAGCCAATTGGAATTCAATTCATTGTAATCATAATCCAATGAAATCCAATTAATTAATTTCAAAATAATCCAATTAATTCATGTAGAGCCAATTCAAAAAACAATATCCTAGCTAAGGAAACCAACAGATTGCACCGAAACTTGTCTTCAGTCCAATCTCCCGTCCTGAGCGTGCCTGTGGCGACTGTGGAAAGGAACGACTCCCTTTTAACAGGAAGAAACCTCTGGCAGAACCAGACTCAGGAAGGGTGGCCATCTGCCTCGACCAGCTGGGGTTTGAGAAGACAGAAAAGAGTGAAAAGAGGAGGGAAAAACACCATAACGCCATTCAAAGGATACCTGTTGGAACAGGGAAACACAAGTATTTACATGTTAAAGTTTGATACTTTAAGATAGAGTATTTTGATGTGAAAAGCGAGCATAAGTGGAAAAAAATATAAATAGCCCTAATCTGTTAATAATTCTGGATAAGCCTCTTTTTGAAAATCCACTTGTGATCTCACACCAATGTAGTTCCAGTGTTTGGCCAGTAGATGTCAGTGTTACAACACATAAATTGTCCTCTTCAACTCTCATAGAAACATTCGGCATATACTCTCTTCCTCACTAGTGCGTTCTACAGCCAGAAGGTTTTGTGCAGAGATAGTGCATAAGTAGTGCTGTGTGAATGTGACCTGTAAGGCTGTTTAACAAGAAAAACCTTTGCTGAGATGACTGCATGTGGTTGTAGATGAGCAAATACCTGCCCACACAATCTCATTTAACCCACCAGATTTTCTTGTGTGGCTGAAATGTTGGTAATGTTTTCCTAATTAAACATGTTCAGATGAAACTGGATTCCTTTCATTTGGCTAAAGAAAGTCAGATTCAATCAACCAGATTCACACTGCCATTCATTTCCTCAGGCCTCAAACACTGCAGCTATAAGCTCCAGGTGACATAAATACAAGTAGCTGCAAGCAGTCTACATAACTACCAACTCAATCAAAAGAGGACTGAGGCCTATCCCACTGCACTTAAAAGGTAAAAAAAGAATTGGTAGGTTTCACAGGTTGTGATTTTTACAGTTCAGGTCGGTGGTCTCATCTGCTATAGCTGTGGGCATGAGCCAAAACAAGATTATCCGCTAAAATATTGTGTGTATAGCTCACCATACCAGGAATCACTCTGTGAACAGATGGACGAGAGGGTTGAGTTTTCATGCATGTGAAAACTTTCTCTTGCCATTACAGCACCATTTCCATGCGACATACAGTGTGTGTGTAAAAGCCCTGACGTGTTATAATTCATTCTGTGCTCCCAGTGCTCAGCTGCATTTAATGCAGTCTGTGTGTGATGTCTTTTTTCTACCATTCTAATAATTCTGATGTCACTACTTTGCACAAAACGGCACTTTTTGATGATGTGATTTTTATTTAAGATAAATTGATTTGCCCCTCCTTAAAAGACTGATGGATTGATTGTAAGGCTGGCTCTAAGACAAGTTAGTTTGCTTTATGTTTATCTTTTGTCTTCTGTATACAGAAGATTGATTAAATTGACAGATATTCATGTGACTTACCTGTTGTGACGTGTGTCCCATAGCATCCCAACTGTGTCCTTCAGTTGAAGACCTTTTTTCTTTCCATTGTCTCATTGGTGTGTGGCCCCTTTCAGGTTACCTGTGCCTTTGTAAGTGTTTTGCTTTACAGCAGCTTTCTATTTTTAGATGCCTCTCAGAAATGTTTCTTTAGAGGGCAGGCAAAGGCAGAGAGACAGGAATAGAAACAAAAGGAGTCTCAGGGCTTTATGAGAAATTTGTAAATCCGATAGAAGTGGTTGTCACTTTTCCCTGTCACAACTTGAAGGTGGGAACCTCTGTTTGAATTAACATGACATGACCCTGTAAAGACTCTTTTCAACTTTTCTTTATTCCAACTGGTTTTGGCAGTGTGTAGAAAAGTGAACAAAGTTGAATTTACTTCAGAAACCTTGTGGATACTTCGTTTAAATTATTTTTCTCTCTGTGCACATAAGATATTAAAGATAGCTCTTTTCACCTGGGTTACTGTCGGGGTGATTTCTCTCCCTTCTACATAAGTGTATTAGAGGAGAATTTACCTCACAGCAGTCTGGCAGGCTGCCATGTGAAGAGGATCAACAGAGGATGGGGAGAACAAAGGAAAGGAGGGAGGGAACTATCAGGTGTCCACCAAGATTGCAGCAAAACTTATAAACATGGAAGGAAATGTACGTGCTACTGATACAGTTGGAAGCACAGTAGTTAAAAATGATGTTAAATGTGTGACTGTGACACACTACAACAGATATTCAGTTTGCAGTAACCTACCGATGTGCTCATTTCTTACTGGTCACACCTGAGAGCTTCACTATCTTTACATAGTCCCATCCCACATGGTTAAGATATTACAAAGATCTTGGAGATGTATTTCAACTGCTGTATCACAGAGCAACATCCTGCAACCTTTTTGCATGTTTCAGCAATATTTAAGTTACTATTCAAGAAAATTTCCAAAACAAAGAGTGAATGCGATCCCTGTGTCAATTCACTTCCATGATGCAAACTATGCCCGGGAAACCATTTAATAGAACCACAGACTTCCTGCTGTGTTATAGAGACGTGTCTGAACTCAGAATGATACTGATGTTTAATTATTCAGAAATGACAGAATAGAGAATGAGCCAAATTAAAACACATGACCTGAGGCCTGGATAAAAAAGGAGGCTTCATTTTTAACAAGAGGGCGGTCTGAAAAACAAATCTTTCAAGAAAAACACAGAACGGCTTATTCCAGACTGGCAGCAGTGCAACAGAGGAGCAGCACAGCCAGGCGACTGGATACGAAGGCAAACTCTGTGCCTCCGTATTAGCTGAGCGATGACCAGCATGATCTGAGGGGGAGACTGAAGATACAAACACAATGACATTTTTGTTTAAAATTAGATGCAGGTTTCCAGCTGCTGCAGAGAGACTCGGGATGTAAAAGCCAGCAGATGGTGTTTTTTGTGCCATAAAAAGCCTGCATGGGTGAACATAAACTCAGTCCATCCTGTTTTATCATCTTTGATTGTCCTTTACGTGAATACTGCTGGTGCAGCTGTGTTCAAACAAAGTAAGCATCATTAACGTTTTATCTTTTTAACTATTGTGTTTGACCAACTCCGGTAAATACAATCACATTCAAGATCAAGATTGAAATGAACAGTTGCATAGATGTGAGATTGACAATTTAAGAATAAACTCTGCCCACTGCAGTGACCCTGCAGGGCTTTCTCAGTGCCCTCTAATAGCTGTCACCGCTTCATTGATCACAGTTAACCCATCAATCAATAACACTGTTGCAAGGCTGTCACCTGATATGACACCTGAGAGGGCAGTGGAAGGGCAGGTACTATCACACAAACAGTAGATGCCATACACAACTCCCAAGTCCTCTGGGTTGAAGTGAGAGAAACCTGATTACTGTGACCTGGTGGCTGGTTAGAGTCCATACAGAAGGAGTTTGTATCGATTTTCATCTCTCTGTTCTCTACAGTAGCAGTGCGACAGCACCAGTCACATTTCAGATGGTGAAAACTAACAGAGTTTTTAGTTTTATATATTGGACAAAGATTTCTCAGTCCTTCCAACACACCTGCCGTTTGCCTATGCTCAGAATGTTTTAAAAACATTTTTATGCCTCTCAATTGTTCATAAAATTAGCCATCAGGAAAATTTGCTTTGTTGGACTGCTGACCATCTGAGGTTGGGGTCAGAAGCACTACGTCACATACATTAGCAGGGAGCGTTAATGATCACTGAGGGGAAATGGTCAGAGGTTATCCAGTTTTCCATTAGGGAGACGTGTTAATGTGGAACAGCCATGTGTGTGTTTGCGTGTGAGCATGCCATCCTCTATGAAACCTTTTTTCCCTGAAGAGAAACAGCCCATCATTGCTAATTAGATATTCTCTGTGACTGAATACCCCCTTTTGTCACACACACTCACCCACCAACAGATTTGTTTGGTGGTCCTTGTGGGGGTTACTTATTATTGTCTTTCATTCTGTAAACATTAACCTTAACCATCTCAGGTGAATCATCACATTTATGTTAGGACCAAGTCTTAACCCTGAACAATAGGTGTCTACACACACATGCACACAAACAAGAGGCTGGTCCTGGCACTTGCTATGTTTTTTTCTCTTGTGTATGAAATGTTTGTGTCATGCCCATCCTAAATAATGTACAAAGCACATTTCTACTTGTGTACACAGAGAGTGTAGCTGGCTCCATATTTAAGATTTGTTTTGCATTTTATGAATATAATGTAGCTGGTCAGTGAAAACTCAGCTCCTTTGGACTTGTGTCTGTTAACTTAAATTTTTCTTGTTTCATTTGGTTTGAACCTTTTTTTAAGTTTTGTTCCATTTTAGAAAACCTTTCTGATTATATCTGGTACTGGGGTTTGGGTTTGCTGTCATACAAACCTCACGGATACAAAGTGCAGAAGAACGATGTTCCACCACTTATTCATGATTTGAGTTACTCAGTTGGCATTCAAATGCAGCATTTTAGGATGTTAAAAAAAAATCAGTCATCACTAAAGTGTTCTAAAGCTTCTGTTTTTGCTCTCTCACTTTTTGTGACCAGTGTAAACTAAAAGTGCAGTTATACGCTAAAGTCCCCAAGTCATGCCGTCACTTTGAGTTAGCTTTTAAAGTAATCAGTATATTAATATAATTTACGACCAAAAGAAACAAAAATTTGTCACAATCCCAGACTGATACAACTTTTAGCTGCTTCAGCCCAACAGGTTCTGTTGGTTGCTGGTTGGCTTGGCAGTTAGTTTGTCAGTGTGCCATGTAGTTTAACTGTAGTCACTGACTGAAAACAGAGCATATGAAAATGGACTAGTGCATGTTAGAGGAAGTAATTTGGCACACTCGATAAATTGGTAGAAACTTCATATGAACAGGTCACTCCCAGAGAATGCCATGCTACTGCCAAGACCACAATGTTCATTTCTATTCTTTCTCCATGAGTCAGTTTGCATGTGGGACTAATAAATGTTAAAAACATTTCAATAAAAATGTATCGTATTGAAATTTGACATCAGACATCAAGGGGTTATAATTGCCTGCTTGGACTCAACATATTACGCTGTCTCTGGCCACCCACCCTCCATTACTCGCTTCAGTGTGGAGACTCCTGGTGCGTTCCTGTAACTCTCATTGTTTCCCTCATCTTCTACATTTTTACTAGCTTTACCTACCATCGGTCGGGATGTGACAGCTTACGTTGGCAGACTTGCTCCCCGTGGTAAAACCATCGTCCCAGGCTTCACTATCCACTAGATGACCACACCCCTGGCAGCCTGCTCTGAGGGCTCAACACACCTGACCTATGTGTATGCATGGAGGCTGGGTGCCCGTCCAATGACTATCTATTGAAACCCTAACCTCAAAGCGGTTCCAATTTTTTTTTCTTCTCCTGGCTGTATATTGCCTCCAGGAGTGCAGGGGGTTTAGAATCCATTGCCCTCTATGTCTTAAAAACGATTTAGGTCTCATGGTGAGGCCGGCTTCCCTTTTGTTCCATGGCCTGCCTGCAGTTCAAACTTTTCACCAACTGAAAACATTTGGAGCATCATGAAACACAAAATACAGCAAAGAAGACACAGGACTGAGCAGCTGAACTCCTACACAGACAAGAATGGGACAACATTCCTCTTCCAAATGTCCAGCAATTGGTCTCATCAGTTCCAGATATTTACAGATGTTATTAAAAGAAGAGGGGATGCTACACAGTGGGAAACATGACTTGTCTCAACTTTTTTGAGATGCGTTGCTGCCATTAAATTCAAGATGAGTTCATATTTTTTTCGTAATAGCAAAACGTCCGTCTTTCAACATTTCATATGTCCTTTGTTTTCTGTTGGGAATAAAGTATTTATTCATGAGATTTCTGTTTTTTTTTTAACTTTCTGCTGAACACCACAACATTTTTGGAATTGGGGTTGTAGTTTTAAACGTCTTGTTTTGGTTTGACAATCACAATCATTTGTTGTTCTTCAGTGTCACATTATGTACTTACTGAACACAATGAACAATATTCAGACAGCATAAATTGGTTACAACATGACTTAAAGTTGAGGTGATGCTTGAATGTCATTTGTTTACTGCAGTATTTACACAAACTTCCTCACAATTAGTTATTTGGAGCTTATTTTTATTGTTGTTGGAGATATTTGTTCCTGCAATGAATTAATATTAACAGCATGACATTTCAGTCCCATGAGGAGTTAAAGTGCTGTTCTACACCAACACTAGTGGCTTTTGTTTGTGCTCTTTCTTTAATGCTAACAAAATGTCAGTGTCTATATTCAATGAAAGTACTGTTCCATATATTAACGTCATGTTCACTGTAGCTTGACCTATAAACACTGCACTGATACGCCACAGTACACATACAAAATACTCACAATGCACATATACATGCATAATGCAAAGATACACACTACAATGTCTACAATACATCTGATCTCCAAGTCTCTCTGTGGTCCCTTCTCATCAGCACAGCCATTTGAAATAACTGTATAATATAAGTAGGCAGTGAGTGCATTGTATGTATGTGTATCCAGCTGACACAGACAGTGTGATAGGCTCCATTTGTAACAATGGCAGAGGGGCAAGAGTTTTTTTCCGACACTTGCAGATTTTCTAAAAGTTTTACCGTCAACTCCACATCAATCAAATTTGAGCTCAGTTTTATTATATATGATTCAAAGTGCTTCTGAAAGAAGAAAATAGATGCAGACACTGCTTGTTATCAGTAGGATGATGCTTTTATTTCTTCACCAGCTTCTGAAGCATGCAGACCAACATCCAGGCATCCATTTAGCTGTTAGACTGTAGAAATATTATGTTCAGTATATACAGTATATACATCCATCCACTCATTATCTTCTGTTTATTATCTGGGAGCTCTGGAGGCGTTCCTAGGCCAGATGGGATATGTTATGAGGCGACCTGGAGGTTCATTTCAATGCGGAGGAGCATTGACCCGAAACTCCCTCCGAATAGTCGAGCTCCACACCTCATCTCCTGAAGGAAAACTTACTTGAGCTGCCTTTGTGACCTCTTTCTTTTGGTCATGACCCAGATCTTGTGACCATAGGTGAGGATTTGGACAAAGATGGACCAGTAAATGAGACTTTCGACCCAGCTCCCTCTTCACAATAACAAACTGGCACAAGACCCTTATTACTGCTGACAAAGCTCCAATCCATCTGTCCATCTCTCGTTCCAGCTTGCTATCACTTGTAATTAGGATCTCAAGATACTTAAACTTCTCCCCCCGAGGGAAAGACTCATATCTAACCTGGAAGGAGCACTCCACCTTTTTCCATGGCCTCAGATTTGGATAAGCTGACTCTCATCCTGAGAGTGCATGCTGAAGGTTGAAGAGATGTAACCCTGAGGTTTCTAACTACACCTTGTGACCCTGTCCATAAAAATTACAAACAGGATCGATTGCAAGGGGCTGCCCTGACGGAGTCCAACACGCATTGTAAACAAGCTTGACTCTGTGCCAGGAACGCAGAAACAGCTCTTGCTTTGGTTATACAGGGACCAAATTGCCTTTAAAAGTGACTCTGCTACCCCATAATCCTGCAGCACCATCCACAGAATCCCAAGGAGAATACAATCGTAAGCTTTCTGCACGTCCACAAATACATGTAGACTGGATGGTCAAACTCCCATGATCCCCTCAGTAACTCTGTGAGGGTAAAGCTCTGGTTCACTGTTCCACGACCTGGAAAAAACCACATTGCTTTTCCTGAATCTAAGTTCGACAGTCTGTCCAAGCTTCCTCTCCAAAACCGTGGAGTAAACTTTCCCAGGGAAGCTGAGTGGTGTGATCCACCTTATTGGAACACACTCTCCAATCCCCTTTCTTAAAATGGGAACCATCACATAGGTCTGCCACTGCATAGGTATTGTCCCAGACCTCCATGCGACACTGAAGATGCATGTCAGCCAATACAGCCCCACAATGTTCAGAGCCTTCAGCATCTCAAACTGAAACTCATCTATCCCTGGCACCTTACCGTTGGGAAGCTTTTTAACTAACTTAGTAACCTTAGCCAAAATGATGGGCGAGCCCTCCACTAAGTTCCAAGACTATGCCTCCTCAATGGAGGGCATGCTGGCCAGATTGAGGAGATCCTCAAAGTGCTCCTTCCACCACATAGCGATATCCTTGGTTTGGGTCATCAGTTTTCCACCCAGGCCAAGCACAACCTGGGATGGACCCTGCTTTACCTTTCTAACTTGCCGAATGGTTTGCCAGGACATCCTTGCAGTATATAATTGTATAACGCCACTGTCCCAATTTTGGGGGTCACAGCCCCGATTGCTCAAATTATCACTGGTGCCACTTCCCACATCTTTTCAAATTCCTCCTTCAGCTCTTGGTAATTTCCCGAGATTCTTGTGTTTTTTCTACTTGATAATTTGCTGTCACTTGGAATTGCTACATCTATCACTGCTGCCTTCTTCTGTAGTTTGTTGGTTAGCCATCACCTGTTTATCAGTCTGGATCTGGATGTCCCACAGGGTCTTAGCTCTGTCATTCTCCACAACCTTTGGAGGTATCTCCCACTTTGACTTTAGGACCAATCCATTGTGCACTATTCTCACCACTTGGTTATTTATTTATTCTTTTTTTTTTCTTTATCTCATTTATCAACATAGGTGAAATCATTCAAAGAAGTGGCAACTTCCAGAGGTTATGAACACTTCTGGAACCACAAGCTTCTCCCACCTCCCCAGGTCTTTTGTGGGAAAGGGAGAATGGTGTCTTTACTGTCCAGGCACAGATCACAGTCCGTTCACTATCTTGTGGTAGTCTGTCTGTCTCCGTCCTCAAAAAGCTTCTGGTTTCCTTTCTGCAGCCCAGCAGATGGGAAACATTGCCCAACACCCCACCGACTGCTCTGTGGGGAGCAGCCTTTTGATACTTGCACTGCCCCTCCAATCTACATCCCCTCCCATCACCTCGGGGCTCACTCGTCATTGTTTCAGCATAAAAGTGGGTTAAGAATGACAGCAGCGTTGGACAGAAGGGACAGAGGGATGAGAGGGAAGGGGGCAGTGTGCAAAAGACACAGACAAATACTCAAAAGACAAAGAGAGAGAGAGAAAGAGAGAGAATAACCAAATTATGAAGGTGTTAGGAGGTGAATCCAACACAGAGAGATGATGATGGGGTGTTAAAAAGAAACACGTTGGGGGAGGGATGAGATAAATTGGTCAACAGTGAAAGAGGGGGAGATGTCAAGAAATCTTTGAACAGACATCGGGAAGAGGTTTGTGTTGACTCCTGTTAATTTTCTACAATCTATATTACAGCTGTATGAAAGTATAGATCCATATATGGTCTAATTACTTTGTTCCATAGAAGAGCGTGTCTGTTATTTCACTAAAAGGAGCACAGAATTAAATGAGACAACGTGAGATTAAATATTATCAAAGAAGTCCAGTTACATTTGTGAGTCTGATGCCAAAGACAGCAAAACATCCCACACTATATAATATGATATAGAGCCATTTTTCAGCCCTGGAGTCATCACTCTGATAGTAATTGTTTATTTCCTGTCATGCTCATTGAGCAGTGAAGTTCCTTGTTCAAATCGGGTGTTGGCTGAGGCTTGTCTGTCTGTGTGGACTTGCATGTATGAGATTGTTAGATCATCTGGTAGAATCTTGTGTCTATTTGGGGCAATATTTGCCATATTGTTGACAGGGAAAACAAATCCATCCATGTATTTTCTAAACTCACTTAATCCAATATTGGATCCCCCTTTATTTTTGGATAAGAGCTCAAACGTAGTCCAGGCCACAGATTCTGGAAAAGAGCACACCTCAAATGGAGTTCACACACACATTGACACTTGAAAAGCTTGCAACTTTGTCTGACTTTCCATGTGATTTTGACATTTTTAGGGAGACAAACAAATGTTGAATACTTTACAGTACTTTTATTGTTAGCTATGATGCTCATGAAGATGCCCTCACATACATTGACCTCTGAATCCTCATTAACTCTCCATATGTTTTTTAAGCTGAATGCCTTTTCACTAGAGACTTAAATTTTAGGCTTGATTTCACCTTCATTTTCACCATTCTGAGAGTGTGTGTGTATGAGCCTATTTCTTAATATCAGACTGTATGATACAACTAAAGCAACCAAATCACATGTCTGTCTGATACAATTTGAGGTTGAAATTGCCCATCATAAGACTCAGTGGTATTTCTGGTAAATGTTTGGTAATTTGTCTTTGTGAGTCTGCTTTGCAGCCACCCCTCCTTTGATGTCAAGGGTTTTTTTAAAAAATGGCTTTCTGCTTCGCTGGGGGTATTCAGACCATTGTGTCCTTTGCAAAAGGCAGTTCAAATGTGGACTTAATGAGAAACTGTTAGAAGCTGCTCACTGGAAGCATTAACAATTCTCTGTCTTAAAAAGAGTGGCCAAGAGAGCTGCAACAAAAAGCATGCATACAGACAGCTGCGCTGCTAATTAAGAAATTACAACACCTGTGCCACAGATATATGCATTACATGCAGTGACTACATGGACATCTGTTTGCATGTAAGGCCTACAGCACCCCTTCTATTAGTTCAGCGTTCACACACCAATAAGTTATTCTTGGTATCTTGCCCAATGACGCCACTAACTCTCCAATTACTGGACAACCCTCTCTGTCTCCTTAGGCACAGATGCCCCTGTTTACATGTCCAAAAATCTCAACTTCCAAAGAGTTAATCTTTGCTTTCTGTGAGAGCAAATGTGGCAAAACTGTCTTATTTTTACATAATTGGAAAACTTATGGACTTTATAATAAATGTGGAGCCAGTGCCCTGTTGTAATAACTGCTATTGGATCAATTTAACCAAGACTGTACTGTTCCCAAGGTAGTAATAAGAACCAAGCTCAACATGGAGGCTAAATAGTCACTCTATGATTAATCAAGGCCTTAATCCCAATTTAAGCTTTATGCGTAATTACTGAAGTGCCTGGTTGACAGTATAAAGAGACCATTGAGCTAATGTGAAGTGGAGCGAATTCATGCACCCAGCAGCTGATTTGATGACTAAGCTGTTAGTCAGATCCATCAGTGGTGAGGTTTTGTCAGTCATAGGGGACTGTAGTGTGTGTATGCATGTGTGTGACTGCTCCAATGAATGTTCATGGTGTTATTTTGTATTCACGTGCACAGGGAGTGTATTAATGCAGTGCATGACAGACGTTCCACCCAGCCTCAGGCAGTAAGCTGTAATGACAATCTGTCTGAGTGGACTAAGGGTTACGTGTTTGAATTCATAATCTTTCTCACGTCATTTCATCTCTATCCTTACTTTGCGGTATTTGCATTATAACTAGTTGTTTTTGTTTTTGTTTTTTTGATCTATCACTGCACTTTTAACTTTCTGACTGCATGTAATGTGTCAGCTAAGACCTGACTGCTATCGCAGATCAGTTTCAACAGGACACAGGTTCAACAGCGGGCAGTCTCATTAACACATTATCTGCACTGCAGTTTTCCCTTTGATTCAATTCAGTTTTATTTATAGCGTCAAATCAGAACAAATGTCATCACAAGCAAAGATACTGTCCAATTCAAGGCAGTTAGAAACCAATAAGTTATGATATATTCATGATCCAGTCAAGTCAAAATCATTTAAATCCAAATTAGTCTAGTTCAAACAATGCCTGCCAAATAAAGTAGCCCAGCTAAGGAAAGCAACATATTGCATCGAAATTTTCTTCAGTCCAGTCTCCCGTCCTGAGTGTGCACGAGGCGACAGTGGAGAGGAAAACTCCTTTTCAACAATTTTTGCACATTTTGCCACACGATGCCGTGCACGAGGGAGTACAACCCTCTGGAACTCCATGATGTGCCCTGGCGTGTGAGGATGACATCATCATTTTGTGTGTGAGTAAAGTTTAGGTAGCTGTCTTCTGTTGTATACACAGGGCTCTGAGTTTTCTAAATTTGCTCATGGCATTCTTTCTGACTGCATTTAATGTGTCTTGTGTAGCCAAGTAATGTAAACTCAAAGGTTTTTAGAGAAATGGTTAGATGAGACAGTGTTAGGAAAATACTGTTTTTTGTTCAGTCAGAAACGTGGACTGCATGAACCACAAGTTTGACTTCAATGCTTTGGCTGCTCTTCCTGGTGTCACCCAGGCAGTCTGGGGTCCTGGCTTTACGAGGCCTGCTGAGGAGTTTCTGGATTTCATTTGTTGAATAAAAGTATGGAAAGAGAAAGATGTGAGACTGAAGCAAATTTTTTTTCTATTTTTACCTCATAGGTTACTCTTTTGTATCAGTGGTCATCACCCACCAATTATCCCTCGAACCTTGTTATCTCAATGTATAGTCTTAGGCTATCCCTGGCCTTCCACTACTTTAATTGGACAAGGTGCTGACCCCACTGGGGATGGACAGCCAGTCATCTCAAAGGTTATATTCCTAAGCAAAGTGGATATATATGACGTCTTCGGTTGTATGATGATTGGAATGTTAAATAAACAGATTGAACCGGAATATATTCAAGATGAGCCAGAGAGAAGCATCCATGAAGAATACAAAGTTATTGATGTGTGTTTATAAGCCTGTGGTTGTCAGCTGTAACTCTGCTAAAGTTATTGGCCATAATGCTGAAGGTCAGTGGCTCAGGAAATTAGTGAAATGTGATGGTGGATGGATGAGCGGTTCATGGTTTGAAAATAGTTCTTCAAGAAATATTCGACCAAATACTGTGACCAAAGCTATTTGCAGGCTACAGTCTCCCAAAGTACGAGTCTTTGTTCCAGTTCAACTAATAAAGTAAGCAGGTGTCCTAGTTTCATCAGAGATGCCTTGGCTTAATTGTGCTGTGATGTAATGGTACTCACAATTACTGTGATATTTGAAAATGAATACAGATATTGGGTCAATGTTTACACAGATTACACATTTAATAATATCATAGGTGCTTTTTTTCACTCAACACTATATTGCAAATGCAAAGGTGCTGTTGAATAGTTGGGGAGGAAGAAGAGCAGTGGCCAACCAGTGGCCAACCAATCAGAAGGTCGGTGGTTCAACTCCGGCTTCCCTGGGCCACATGTCGACACGTCCCTGGGCAAGACACTGAAGCCCACGTTTCCTACTGATGCATCCATCAGTGTGGGAATACACCGAATAAGACATGTTGTGTGAGTGAATGTGGCATGTAGTGTTAAAAGTGCTTTGAATTGTCAGCTAGACTAGAAAAGAACTATACTCCTTCTTGTGTTTGACTTTTTCACTATCCTTTGCGATACACTCATTCATTTGCAAATCACCAAAATCATTGACCCTGGATTCTCCTGTGACTTTACAATCAAGGGTCCATAAAAAACTGTCTCACCTGTTTCATGTAACAGGAAAGTTAGAGTGTCTAAAATTAAAATGTCTTATAAGATACCAGCTTTATCATTAATTTTCAGACCGGTAAAAATCTAGTTTTTAACATTGTTAACATGTCCATAGAATGTCTTTATCAACTCTTTCTCCCAGCAAAAGCTGTTCATATAGATGGACAGTTATTTTTCATCTGCTGCTTGCTTTTCTCTTCATGATATTTTTGAGACTACAAAGCCCAAAAAATCCATCACTCACATTACTCAAGGACACACTCAAATATTCTGTGTCATCTGTACATGTGTGCACAACTGCAGTGCTGAGGGCTATTTATGTGGAGTAATCTAAAATCAGTGGAGCATGGCAGGTCAGACCTGAATGCCAACATTGGCATTAGAAAAGAGTCAAGGACATTAAACTATACAATCAATTCAACTGGTGACCTTCACCACAGCCATATACAATACTGGCCATGGTGACAGATTAACAGTGTGTGACTGATGGAAGCTCTGTGGCGAAATGTGAATGTTTCATATGCTATAACACTTAAATAGAGCAGTACAGTCTGGAACTAATGCCACTATCTTGCTAATAGTCTTGGAGTGTTCACAACAGAGGTTATTTTTTGTGACTTGTGGTGTTTCCTAAATATGTAGGATGGGATAAAATACTTTCAATCCCATTTTTTAGAATAAACCCTTCCCTTAATTCCCAGTGGTCCCTTGCCACTTGAAACAGATTTAGGGGTGTAGTGGCTAAAATATTTCCCTATGAAGTAAGAGTCATGTGAAAAGATACGTAGAAACAGGCATTGTTGTAATCTCGAACATACAATTTTATACCAAAATTAGCATATAGATTAAATGTTTTTTCTTTGCTTTTAAGTAACAGGCCACTCCGTAAGCCATGGTGTTTAAATCCTTTTCCACTGCACATATTCCTGGCTTACACACATATTCATCAAAGCTCAGTTCAATCCAATAACCACCATTTCCTTCCGGAGGGCTAACACTGTGAACTACTACAACAGGAAGGGATGATTAGGTTATGAAACTGTATATTCCGTCTTTGTGAGCTATTAGCATCCTTTCATAGTTGGAGTATCTTAGAGAAATGTAAGAAAACAAAAATGTCTTCCATACCTGCAAATACTGGTGGATCAGTTTGTGAAAGGTATGATAGGTTGCAAACGTGTATTTTTGTAATTAAGTGGATGCTTCTCAGCATATATAATACTTTTGTTCATCTTGAATTAATACATAAAAGTTATAGATGCATGATGTGATCACTTCATGAGCTCTGTGTTGAACTGTGTGAAATCTATTGTAAATGTTAGTTTGAAGTGTGCCTCAGAAATACTAATAATAAGTCCTTGTGGCTTTTCAGTTTTGCCCTACCCACCATCTCAGAATGAAGCGGCATGCACTAGCTCTTGGGTGTATTTGCAAAATGGAGGGATAGGGCTAACTGGTAGGGGTAAGAAGTGTAACAGGATGGTCTGATGCTTTGAGGCTCAGTACACCAGAGCATTTTCACAATGACATAAAAACTGTCTCTGACCACTGTGTGTGTGTATGTGTCACTACTGGTTCAGTTAACATGAACCATGACCAAATATAACCTGAGCCCAGGGGTCTCCTACATACTGTAGTGGTACATGTAGGTCACCCGATTACCACTACACATCCACACCCATCACTGACAGCCCCAGTGTTCATGTCTCTTTCTGCCTGTTTTCATTTTCTCTTTCTAACAGTTATTTAGACTGCTGGCACTGCTGTCTCTGTCAGCTAACCTTGTCTAATATTGTCCCTCTCAAAGACTATTCTTTGTGTTCTTATGGGAGCATCACTGAAGCTATGTCAGCTCATCTGAATTCAGAGGAGTCTGTTAGTGAATAGATCTGATTGTCTCATGACCAGTCTAAGTGGTTGTCGATAAGAAGTATTTATAAGAAATAAGCCACAAAGGTAGCTATGTTCCTCAGAGTGCACAACTCTTTCAGTCGAACCATGTGTTGGAAGACCTCAAAGTTGCTAAACTGGGTGAACTCATCTTAGTCTTATATAATATCAACCTCAGGATTAATTTTACACTTGCTCCATAACTGCTTTGGTAAGTGTTTGTTCTGTCCATATGTTTGTATTGTTGGATCATTGGACTGTAGAGACTTTAGTTTCCCTTCATTGGGTCAATGTTGCTTCAACATTAGTTTACAACTTCTTCAAATTCAACAATATATTCATGCAATATATTCATTCATGAAGAATACTGTTGATGATAGAATAGATATAATTTATTCATCCCATTCGTCTAGTTCAAATATATTTAGATATATAGGCATAGTGGGTTGTGCAGGCGCCCCATGTACAAATGCTTCAGTCCTCGTTGCAGTCAGCCCAGGTTCGATTCCCACATGGCGTTTGCTGCATGTCAGTCCCCCCCTCTCTGTATCCTGTCTCTCTCTAACTGTCCCATCAATAAAGGCATTCAAAGTTTTTAAAAAAAAATATTGACAATGATTGTATATTAGAAACAACAACAATACTACTACTACTACTACTACTATTAATAATAAATGACTAAATAAATAAATAAAATAAATGTGAGAAGAACATGTCAGCAGTCACTATCAAAAAGCCTTATGACTGTGGGTACAAAGGACCTCCTGAACCTCTCAGTCCTGCAGCCTCTCCCTGCAGCTGCTCCTCTGACCTGCCAGGATGCTGTGGAGAGGATGTCTATTATCATCCAAAACAGAAAATAATTTCCTCCTCATCCGTTGCTCCACCATAGCACCGAGAGGGTCCAGCCTTCTGCCTACAACAGAATTGACCTTTTTCACCAGTTTGTCCAGGCACCTACAGTTTCTGTCTGTAGTGCAACTCTCCCAGCAGACAACAGCATAGAACAGTACACTCTCAATGATAGTGTGATAAAACATGCATATCATATCACTACAGACATTGAAGGACCTGAGCCGTCTCAGGAAGAAGATAAGATGATTATTATCAATTATGATCTGTCATTGTATAGTTATGACAAAAAAAATGTGAGGGTGATTTTCAAAATGAGTTAATCTGCGCCATAAATGTCTTTGTGCTCTCCTCTGCCTCCTATAATGATGTCTAATGAATACTGTGACACTTCAGATTTGAAATGTAGATGCATGTGGTTTTGTTGAAGCAGATAAGCAGTTTCTAAGGAAGTGTATGTCTCCAGTCTCCAGTCAAACTGCCTAAGGGATGTGTGAACTGTGTTCTGGCAAATGTGCTCTGGTGTTGTTTCACAGAATAACAAGTATGTCTCTAGGTGTTTCCAGAAATGGGGGAGGTGTGTGTGTGTGTCTCTATGCAATCAAAGTACTCCACCAAATCCTAATGTCTCTATAAGCAGCAGCACATTCAGATATCTATTGAGTTTGTAAGTGTGTGATTTATGATTGTTTGTGTAATTCTTCCATATCTGTTTACTTCGATAAAGACAGTGGGAGGAAATAAAAATGATTTGTTTTTAAATGTTTAGGCCTCCACAACTTTAAATCAATAGAAATATGATTTTTTATTTTTAAATGGACTTTTTTGGTGCACCAAAGATTAATTTGGTGCTTTCTTGTCATATTGACCTCTCTGAGCACTTTCAGATTACAGGATGTGGCATTCATCCATTCACACACACATTTCATACAGGGCTTCTTTGTCTATAGTGTTTTTAGGGGAGGAATTGAACCACTGACCTACTAACTGGAAAACCCCTTGATCTCCACAGCCACATCCACCAAAATATCCAGAATGTTACTGCTAGTATGTCCAATCATCAATCCATCCTCCATACCCGCTTAATCCATTTCAGGGCCATCAGGTGGCTGGAACCTATCCCAGATGCCATTGGGCGAGAAGCGGGGTACACCCTGGAGGGGTCGCCAGTCCATCACAGGGCCACACAGAGACAAATGAGACACAGAACCATGCACACTCACACTCACTTCTAGGGACAATTTAGAGACACCAGTTAACCTAACAGATGTTTTTGGAAAGCGGGATGAAGGTACTCGGAGAGAACTCACATAGAACCCACACATGCACAATATTATTAATGGTTCCTAATGATCTTTTAATCATATGTGAGCCCACCACGGTTAGAATATAGAATTAGAATTTTCCACTGATGTGCTCCAGTGTTCCAGAAAAGCAGCGGCCCTCACATTACCAAACAGTATACTGTTACCTGACAACATCACCACCGCTACTTCTTTTGAACTCTTCAATGCCAACCTCTAAACAAACAGAGTACATGTAATAACCTGTGACCTCACTTCTTTGCATGTGTTAAGGATGGATCACATGACACTTGAGGGACAGTAATTTTAAAAATTAGTCAGACATTTTAATGAAAAAAATTGCACAATTTCTTTTGTAACAGCCCTGCATTCAAACATCTGCAAATCATTGGACAGTACAAAGATTTGAATGATTTTTTTCACAAGGAACTCTGACCAATAACACTTATTGCCTTAATGTGTTCATTATCATCTCACACTAAAATATACTATTAAAAATGCATGAATTTTCTCAATTCTCAATTTTTAAAATTCTCAGTTATACACATATTCTGAATTACACCATTATCACCAACTTTATGTACACAATACATTCTGGTTTGCTAAAGACATAAAATGGCCCGGGCCAACAGTTATCACTTTAATGATATTATAATGTTCAGTGATGAGACACGGAGACAGGGAACAGTTGAACTAGATGCTGTATTCAGTCAGACCCCAGAATTTATCTCGACATACATTTTCTCACCTTTTTTTCTTCTTCTCTCGTTACCCTTAACCTGTTAAGTTACAGAGCCCCCTACTGGTGAAGTGAATACATATTCTTCTTCAGTCCAAAGTATAGGAGTGTGTGAACATTTATAGAAGTGTCTGTAAACACAACATCTCTCTTTTTTCTTACGGAATATTACTGCCTCAGTACTAACTAACCATAGCACATTAACATTAACTTTTACCATCTGTAACATAACATTATCAGGTAAGTAGACTTTGCTTACAGACAACTTTTATTTTACTGGTTATGCATATTGAACATATACATAAAACATGTATGCACTTGTGGTACGGTACCATCAGATCTTGAAATAACCATATTGTAATGATGCATAAGTCAGTAAACCATAATGAAGTATGACTGCAAATAAAATTACTGTAAACAACTTAAACTACCTAAAGTAATTAACAGCTTCACAAGATAAGCAAAATAAATGCATCATCCCTTATACTTGAGCCTCAGTAGTATGGAACTCAGTTAACATTAATGTCACAACAACTCAAGTGTGCTTTTCACTTTACTTTTTTTTTTTCAATACATACTCCTTGGTCCAAGCTGGTAGCTGTCTGTCTGCTAGGACCAGGATGTCTTTTTGGAGTCTCTATAGGGCTGGTGTTTTCCTCCCCTGTACCGGCCTGCAGTGACTTGGCATTCTGGGCAGAGCGACAAATGGGCTGCATTCCACCTTTTCCCCATCACTTAATATGAAGGTGCTCAGTCCAGTTTGTTGCTGCACTGCCAATGGTTCAGTGAACTGTGTTTCTTCCTTCCCTACATGGAAAGGTTTGTGTACATGCACTTTGTCTCCACCTGTGAGCTTGGGTGGTTTTGCACCCCTCTTAAGAGTCAGTGCAGTGTTTACTTTTGGTTTGTTGGCGGTCCACTCTGTCTCTGATTAGCTAATATTGTCCTGTGTCCTTGGGAAGAGGCAAAACGTTTAGCTTTGTCCTCATCGGTCTCCCTCTGAGAAGCTGAGAAGGAGAGGCTCCAGTTGTTGCATGAGTTGAAGCACGGTAACTACGATTTCTGTGCTACTAATGCTGCTTGAATACAGTCTTTCAGTACTCTGTTAAACCGTTCAACACAGCTGTTAGCTTGAGGGTGATATACACTTGTCCTAGTGTGCTTAATTTTCCTTTCTTTCAGGAAATCAGCAAAGGCAGATTAAGTGAATTATGGTCCATTATCAGTCGTAAGTTCACAGGGATTTCCTTCATGAGCAAAAATAGAAGCTAAGAATGTGATGACAGTATCAGTAGGGGAAGATGAAGTAAGGGCTACTTCTGGCCATTTGCTGAAGTAATCAATCAGGGTGATTGCAAACCTGCAGTCATGCGGCCCACGTTCAAAGGGTCCAACAACGTCAATGGCTAGATGTTGAAAGGGACCATCTGGAAACTCAGTTGGCTGTAGGGGAGCAGGGGCAGATTTGTCACATGACTGACAGATTGTGCATGATGACAGAACTGCGTTCACCAGAGTATTCATGTATGGCCACCAGTAAAGCTCCCTGAGGCGCTGTTTTGTGCGAACAATGCGCTGGTGTCCTTCATGTGCAAGGTGTATTATCTTTTCCTGCAAGGACTTGGGGACCACCAGGCGTTTTTCACGGAAGATCAGTGGGTACTCGACAGCAAGTTTGTGTCGCACCAGGAAATATGGCTGCATCTCACTTGGAAGATACTTTTTCACCTTAGGCCACCCTGAACGGATGACTTGTTGTCGTTGAGAAAGGTCAGGGCAGTCCTCACACTCAGCTTTGAAATCTGCAAGCGGCATCGCTGCCAGAAGAGGCAAGACCTCAGTTGTCTCCAGCAGGAGGTCTTGCTCAGCATCTATGTCAACGTTGGAGTTTATATGGGGCACACGTGAGAGGCAGTCTGCCATGACATTCTGAACACCTGGGTGGTACTAGACATCATATTAAAAACACATCAGCCTGCCAGACCAATGTGCGATTCTCAGGCCAGCTCTGTTCATACCTTTGGTGCTGAGGAGAGTAGTGAGTGCTTGGTGGTCAGTACAAAGTGTGAATCTGCGGCCCCACAAATAAGTTTGCCACCTTTCAACAGCCCAGACACAGGCTAAAGCCTCCTTTTCTGTGGTAGAGTACTTTCACTCCGCAGAAGACAGTGTCCGGGAAACAAATGCAATGATCCGCTCAACTTGGTCAGAAAAGCTCCTAGCCCGTAGTCTGAAGCATCTTTGGTGATGAAAGTGGGTAGTTTGGGGTCATAAATGGCAAGTGCTGGACTTTTAAAAAGCAGCGTTTTCAGGTTAATGAAGCTCTTGTGTGCTGCTTCGTTCCACTGTAATTCAGCCTGCATGTTTGTTTTCAGCAGTGGTTGCAGTGGCTCAACCAGCGTGACATAGTTTGGAAGAAACTTGCTGAACCAGGATGTCAAGCCCAAGAATGAGCGTAATGCTGTCATGTCTTTGCGAGCAGGAGCCTCAGCGATGGCAGTATGGGTGATCCTGGCTTGGATGTAGATCATCCTTAGAAATGGCATGCCCCAGGAATGATCTGCAGGCCGGCATCTTTGAGATGTTGAAGAACAGCTTGCAGGTGTCTATCATGCATTTCTTTTGAGGTTCCATACACAATGATGTCGTCCAAGTAGTTCTGAACACCAGGCAGATCTTTCAGAACCATTTGCATAATTTTCTGAAAAGCAGACGGTGCTGATGCCAGGCCAAATGGAACACGTGTGAACTGGAACAGACCATCATGGGTAATGAAAGCCGTTAACTTTTGACTCTCAGGATGAGGAGGCAGCTGGTGGTAAGCTGAACTCAGATCAGTCTGTCTGTAGTGTGTGGCACCTGCTAGTTCAGAAAACAAGTCCTCCATATGAGGAAGAGGGTGGCAGTCTGTGATGATACTCTTGTTAGGTTCACGAAGGTCAACGCACTGTCTCAGCCCTCCTCTTGTGTTTCCATGCCACAACCAGAGGACTCACCCATTCAGCTGCGTCAATCCGTTCAATTATGCCTTCTTTGAGTAAGTGAGTGAGTTCTGCTGATACCTGCTTGCGTACACTTAGTGGCAGGCATCTCAGCTTTTGTCGTACAGGTTGCACTGTGTTGTTTACCTGTACCTTGTGGATGAACCCTTTCACACATCCAAGCTGAGCAGCTGAAGCAGGATCAACATTGTACACTGTGTATTTCTGGTTAACAGGAATCATCATCAAATTGTCTCATTCATAGTTTCATCTTTGATGTGATCCACTTTGCCTCCCATGATGGTGACATTCAATGCTTTAATAAGGTCCAGGCCTAGCAACGGGGAACCAGCTCTGACGATGTAGAAGGAAACAGGAACTTTTGCGCTCTGTGCATGTAGAGCAACTGATGCAGGTAGGCAGCCAATCACAGCTAACCCATCTCTAGTATAAGTAACTAGCTTGACTCTAGGCTCCTAAAGTGAACAGTCTGCAAAATACTGTCTGTACATAGTCTCTAGCAGAATAGATACAGAAACTCCAGTATCTACAATAAGTTCCACAGCCTGAAAATTTCCCTGTAGTGTTTCAATGTGGAGAGTGCACATGATCTTATCCTGAGTGGCTGCAATCAGTTTAACATCCAGTACACGCAACACTACTAATTCTGGAACTAATACTTCTCTTACTTCGCTGACTGATGATTTACATACCTTGGCAAAATGTCCCCTTTTACCACAGTTGTTACATTTTGAAGGAGCAGCCGGACAGTTTTTTGTCATTAGTCATGTGTTTGTGGGAACCACATCTGAAGCATTTATGTTGCTGCGGCTGTTGCTTTGAACCTGACTGTTTGCGCCGGTCTGGAGCAGAGCATTTTAAAAGCACCGGGATGTCCGACACAGGTGAGCTGTCATTGATGTCTGTAATTGCACCTGGTTTGACTGTAATCAGTCTATTCAATGGACGTTATCAGCACACATCAGTCCTATTTATATGGGCTAGTAGGGGCCTACTAAATCTACTAGTAAGTTCAGGAGGCTGCAGGGGCAGACTGATAACAGTCAAATGGGATAGTAATTGCAATTATTAATGTTGCATATCATGCCAGCATACAAAAGACGCATGGGCTCTCTGGAGAGCTCTGCTCCAGCTGGGTGCTGTGATAGGTCTCTGACACTGTATTTCTGATTAACATGTTTCAGACTTGCCCTATTTACATTCATACCTGTATTTTGATATTTGAAATTTCAGGGGATTTTGATAATAATTTATTAGTTCATGTAATTTTATTAGTTGGTTTGCGAGGTTGGCTATAATTATAATTGGCTATAATTGGCTATTAAAAGAATTGTCCGAATGGCGGGATGTTTATAAAAAATAAAACATACCGCCATTCAGACAATTTGAGGCCCATGTCGCATTGGCGGCATGTAACCAGGTTCTTATGTCCTTGCTGTAGCTTTTGCAGACTGCATACTTGTTGATTAAAGAATGTTTCTGTGTACTAGCTGGAACGGAGTCTGTGCAACTTAGAAAATCAACGTGTGCTATGTGGTGGGCCCATCTTGTAAGCAAACAAGATGACCTTTGGTATAATTTTTTTTTGCCACTGTTGCTCTGCTTCTTCGTATAATTTTTTTCTTCTTGGTTGTCTTTGTGTCCAGCTACGTGATTGGATAAAAAGATTCTGTGTACTGTAGGTGAAAACAGCACTAAAACTAGTTGTTTCAGGAAATAAGGGAGGGTACTTCCAAGTACTTCCAAGTTAATAGTCTGAAGTCAAAGTAAAGTTGCGAGTCATTTCAGTGAAAGTCAAAGTCAAGTTACAAGTATTTTATCATTCTGTCAAGTCAAGTTTGAAGTCATTAAATTCATGACTCGAGTCCACACCCCTGGCTGTAACAAAGAATTCCCCCCTTTCCCAGTTTGTCATGCTGCTCACTTTAATTTTATATTTCCAATTGGCTCAGATATGTACAGCTGAATTTGAGGTGTTGTTGATACTGTGTTTGTCAAAGTTTTTTCTTATGTAAGGGTTGTGGTAGCTTCTGACTGGCAACATGAGTAGTGAACATCCATGAATCAATGCCTCTAGGAATTGGACCAATCAGAAGACATTTTAGCTAGATATTCTCAGGAGTATGCGTCCCCCAGGAGAAAGCTCTCCCTGGTTCAGAAATAATTCCAAATTATTTTGAGTTATGATGAGTACAGAGCTAATCAAGAGGTACCTAAGGAATTAAATAACTGGAGATAACTGGAGATGATTGGGCCTAGGGGTGGGCGATATGGCAAAAATATCATATCACGATTTTTTAAAAATAATTTCGATTTCGATTTTATCACAATCTTAAATTGAAAAGTGAAAAACAGACAGTGTTGCAGAAGTATTTTCGGCTGGGCAGCTCGTACCGCGGGTCAACTACTTGAAGCAGACGTCCGAACCCCTCCTTTAATATCGTCTTGAACGGTACCATATCTTTTGCAAGATAAAAGGTAACTGCTTCTGTTACCTCTTTCTATTACTTGCTTGATTTGTCATACGGAGTGCCTTTGTCAAATGCCTGTGTTAATGTTGTCTGTTTTGGTCTTAGCTAACTGCTGCCTCCGCCTGTGGTGCCGGTGCCGCCGGCTTTAGTGGTAATGGTACATGTAACAAATATAGTCTTTTTGTAGTTTTGGAGGCAAAGTTATCTGAATTGGAAGCTCGGCTCTGCACTGTTGAAAACCACCCGATTGCGAGCCAGGCCTCTTGAGCCAGTGCGGAGCCAACTAGCCTAGTTAGCTCTGTTAGTCGTCCCCGAGCAGATCCCGAGCAGCCGGGACTTAAGAGTGGCTGGGTGACTGTCAGGAAGAGGAGTCATAGTCCTAAAGTCAAGCCCGTGGTTCAACATCAACCTGTCCACGTTTCAAATAGATTTTCCCCACTCAGCGACTCACCCGCTGAGGACAAAACGCTGGTAATTGGCAGCTCTATAGTCAGAAACGTGGCATTAGCGACACCAGCGACCATAGTCAAATGTATTCCAGGGGCCAGAGCGGGCGACATAGAATCCTATTTAAAACTGCTGGCTAAGGATAGACGTAAATACGGTAAAATAGTTATTCACGTCGGCAGTAATGACACCCAGTTACGCCAATCGGACGTCACTAAAATTAATGTTGCATCGGTGTGTAATTTTGCCAAAACAATGTCGGACACCGTAGTTTTCTCTGGACCCCTGCCAAATCTGACCAGTGATGACATGTTTAGCCGCATGTCCTCCTCCAATCGCTGGTTGTCTAGATGGTGTCCAGCAAACAACGTGGGCTACATAGATAATTGGCAATCTTTCTGGAGAAAACCTGGTCTGATGAGGAGAGACGGCATCCATCCCACTTTGGAAGGAGCGGCTCTCATTTCTAGAAATATGGACAAATTTATTAGTCATCCAAAAACATGTCAACCCAGGGTTGAGACCAGGATGCAGAGTTGTAGTCTTACACACTTCTCTGCGGCTTCCCACCTGATGCTGCCCCCCCACCATCAATAAACACAAAAGGAGCAAATCCTCTTGTGCAAAAAAAATTTAAAACAAAAACTTTAACTGAACAAAAACATCAAAGTATTAAATGTAGTTTTCTGAATATTAGATCTCTCCTTTGGAAGTCTCTGTTAGTGAATGATTTGATCTGTGATCATCATATTGATATATTTTGTCTTACAGAAACCTGGCTGCAGCAGGAGGATCATGTTAGCATTAATGAATCAACTCCCTCTGACTATTTCAATGTTCACGTTCCTCGAACCACAGGTAGAGGAGGAGGAGTGGCAGCTATCTTCAGATCAGGGTTACTAATCAGTCCTAGACCCAAGATTAGTTTTAGCTCTTTTGAATCTCTGATTCTCAGTTTTTCCCACCCAAAGTGGAAATCACAAAAACCTCTTGTGTTTGTTGTTGTGTATCGTCCACCTGGCCCTTATTCTGAGTTTCTGT
The DNA here is from genome assembly GCF_036924035.1 of Leuresthes tenuis. Lineage (NCBI taxonomy): Eukaryota > Metazoa > Chordata > Actinopteri > Atheriniformes > Atherinopsidae > Leuresthes > Leuresthes tenuis. Next base: position 37,627,996 of record NW_027325357.1, read on the forward strand.
CTGAATTCTCAGAGTTTTTATCCCAGTTAGTGCTGAGTACAGATAAAGTCATTGTAGTGGGTGACTTTAATATTCATGTAGATGTTGAAAATGACAGCCTAAATATTAACTTTAATTCTATGTTAGACTCTATTGGATTTTCTCAAAGTGTTCACAGACCTACTCACTGCCTTAATCATACCCTTGACCTTGTGCTGACTTATGGCATTGAGAGTGAACAGTTAACAGTGTTCCCTCTGTCTTGTCTGACCATTTTTAATAACTTTTGAATTTACATTACTTGACTATACGGCTTCTGAGAAGAATTTTACATATAGAAGGTGTCTATCAGAGAATGCTGTAACCAGATTTAAAGAGTTGATTTCATCATCCTTTTCTTCACTGCCATGTGCAGATATGATAGAGGACGGCTACCTAAATTTTACTCCAGTAGAACTTGACTCTCTTGTTGACAGCACTATAGCTTCAATGCGTACAACACTGGACAATGTTGCCCCTTTGAAAAGGAAGGTAATCAGTCAGAGGAGGTTGGCTCATTGGTATAATTCACAGCTGCTTTAAAGCAGACTGCAAGAAAGCTGGAGAGACAGTGGCGTTCCTCTAATTTAGAAGAGTCTCAATTAGTCTGGAAAGATAGTTTAATAACGTATAAGAAAGCACTTCGTAAAGCTAGAACTGCTTATTATTCATCATTGATAGAAGATAATAAGAATAATCCCAGGTTTCTTTTCAGCACTGTTGCCAGGCTGACAAAGAGTCTGAGCTCTGTTGAGCCATGCATTCCTTTAACTCTCAGCAGTGATGATTTCATGAGATTCTTCATCAATAAAATTGTTTCTATGAGAGAGAAGATTAATGGAATCCTTCCCACTATTATCAACGATGTATGTCATCAAGTAGAACAGCTTTAGAAGTATCTTTAGAACCTGATTTGTATTTAGACAGCTTCTGTCCAGTTGATCTCTCTGAGCTAACAACAGCAATAGTCTCTTCTAAACCATCAACTTGTATGTTAGACCCAATCCCAACCAGACTGTTCAAGGAGGTTTTCCCCTTAATTAAGACTTCCATATTGGATTTGATCAATCGGTCTTTGTTGACAGGATATGTACCTCAGGCTTTTAAGGTCGCTGTAATTAAACCTTGACTTAAAAAACCTACTCTTGATTCAGAAGTGTTGGCTAATTATTGACCTATATCCAATCTCCCTTTTTTGTCTAAAGTTCTTGAAAAATAGTTGCAGTTCAACTTTGTGATCATTTATATAGAAATAATCTGTTTGAAGAGTTTCAGTCAGGATTCAGAGTGCATCATAGCACAGAAACAGCACTGGTGAAAGTTACCAATGATCTCCTCTTAGCCTCTGATAGCGGACTTGCTTCTTTACTTCCTGTTGGATCTCAGTGCTGCATTTGATACGATCGATCACAACATTCTGTTACAGAGACTTGAACATGTTATTGGGATTAAAGGAACTGCATTAGGCTGGTTTAAGTCATATTTATTTGATAGATTCCAGTTTGTTCTTGTAAATGAAGAATCTTCCTCACACATTGGAGTAAGTCATGGAATTCCTCAGGGTTCTGTGCTTGGACCGATTCTTTTCACTTTATACATGCTTCCATTAGGTAACATTATTAGACAGCATGGCATAAATTTCCATTGTTATGCTGATGATACTCAGCTGTACTTATCTATGAAACCAGATGAAACCAATAGGTTGGTCAGACTACAAGCCTGTCTTAAAGACATAAGTCTTTAAGAGTCTTGGTAGTGTAGTGGTAAGATTGCCACCTTTCATGTGGGCGACCTGGGTTCAAATTCCCTACATGAAAGGTACTACTTCCAGTAGGGGTCCTTAGGCAAGACCACTTTACCCTACCAGTGTATGTTGCTTTGGATAAAAGTGTCTGCTAAATGCATAAACATAAAGACCTGGATGACTCAGAACTGTCTGCTTTTAAATTCAGACAAAACTGAAATTGTTCTCTTTGGATCTGAGCGCTTCAGGGAGAAATTGTCTAGTTATATAGTTACTCTAGATGGTATTTCCTTGGCTTCTAGTGCTACAGTGAGGAATTTTGGAGTTATTTTTTACCAGAATTTATCATTTGACGCACATATAAAACTGGTTTCTAGGACTGCCTTCTTTCACCTTCGTAATATTGCTAAAATCAGGAACATCCTGTCTCAGGGTGATGCAGAGAAACTAGTTGCATTGCATTTGTTACTTCAAGATTGGACTACTGTAATTCTTTATTATTGGGCTGTCCCACATATTCTCTGAAAAGCCTCCAGCTGATCCAAAATGCTGCAGCCAGAGTTCTGATGAGAACTAACGGGAGAGATCATGTTTCTCCAGTTTTAGCTTCTCTTCATTGGCTCCCTGTTAAATTCAGAATATAATTTAAGATTCTTCTCCTCACATATAAAGCTCTTAATGACCGAGCTCCATCATATCTTAAATATCTCATTGTAAGATATTTTCCTAACAGAGCACTTTGCTCTCAGGTTGCAGGTTTCCTTGTTGTTCCCAGAGTTTCTAAAAGTAGAATGGGAGGTAGAGCCTTCAGTTATCAGGCCCCTCTCTTGTGGAATAAGCTGCCAGTAAATGTCCGGGAAGCAGACACCCTTTCCATTTTTAAGATTCGCCTTAAAACTTTCCTTTTTGATAAAGCTTATAGTTAGGGATGGCTCAGGTGAGCCTGAAACATCCCATAGTTAAGCTGCTATAGGCTTAGACTGCTGGGGGACCTCATCTGTCACACCTTTCCTCACTTTGCTCTCTTTTTCCCCCTGTTTAATTTCTCAATTGATATTATGTACATGTGACATTATTGTGGTTATTAACTTGTGTTTCCCTGTTCCAACAGATATCCTTTGAATGGCGTTATGGTGTTTTTCCCCCCTCTTTTCCCTCTTTTCTGTCTTCTCAAACCCCAGCTGGTCGAGGCGGATGGCCACCCTTCCTGAGTCTGGTTCTGCCAGAGGTTTCTTCCTGTTAAAAGGGAGTCGTTCCTTTCCACAGTTGCCACAGACACGCTCAGGACGGGAGATTGGACTGAAGACAAGTTTCGGTGCAATCTGTTGGTTTCCTTAGCTAGGATATTATTTTTTTAATTAGCTCTATATGAATTAATTGGATTATGATTACAATGAATTGAATTCCAATTGGCTTGAATTGGACTATATTACTTAAGTGCCTTGAGATGACAATTGTTGTAATCTGGCGCTATACAGATAAAATTTAATTGAATTGAATGTAAGAATGAGAATGTTATTGACTGGCACAGATGTTCCACATGGCCTCTGTACCACAGATGGCCAGTGAAGTTGTCTTCTCTTGTCCTTGTGTCATCTTGGCACATCATTAGACATGCAGGGACATGTATGTGTTGAATATGTGTGTTTGAGTGTGAGTGTGTTTGAGACTCATATGGCTACTGCTGACCAGATGCTGCCAGAAGCTGTGGTGTGTATGTGCGTGTGTATAGAAGGGGAAGGGTGGCCTGGAGGCTGTAAGGACTGAATGAATGAATGACCCATGCTTTGCTTTGTCCTCATGAGCCCGCCAACTCATTAGCTGTAGAAAAACGAGCATACCTCCTGTTGCTTAAGACTGTGGCTCTGGGGTGGGGTGGGGTGGGGTGGGGGGTGGGGTTGGGGGTTGGAGTATGGACAATAGGGTTGGCACACGACAGCCTTTATTTGACTTAACAATCAAGGAACAAAGGTTTTAAGACCTGCTGCCTACTTGACCCACACGTACACATGATTTTCCACAAATTTCACTGAAGCCATTTCTTGCTGTCATTGTGTCTATCAAGAATTCTGACTTTCTTATTTTAGTTGTACAAATATGAAATGAGTGATCTATTGTATATCCACATTGGACCACATCATCATAACTGGTCACCTGCTATTTAGGATATTGGGCTGTTTTAAAAATGAAATGAAATGTACCGCTAACTGTTTCACCCAATTTATAAAGTGCCAAATCACAACAAATGTCTTCCCAAGGCACTTCAAAAGATATAGTCCAATTTAAGACAATTCCTAATCTAATATAATCTAATCTAATCTAATCTAATCTAATCTAATTGAATTAATTAAATTCCATATTAGTCCAATTCATACAGAGTCAATTGAAATAAAGTTACCCTGCTAAGGAAACCAACAGATTGCACTGAAACTTCTCTTTAATCGAATCCCCTGTCCAGAGCGTGCACGTGGCAACTTCAGAAAGAAAAAACTCCCTTTTAACAGGAACAAGAAACAAGATACCTCCATCAGAACCAGAACCAGTAAGGGCGGCCATCTGCCTGGACCAGTTGGGGGCTGAGAGGACAGGAAAGAGGGGACAACAAGCACCGTAACACCAGGCCAGAGATACCTGCTGAGAGAGAGAAACACAAGTTAATGACAACAATGATGTCATATGTACATGGAGGGAGGAGAGGTGCATCAAGGGAACTCCTCCAGCAGTCTAAGCCTATAGCAGCTTAACTAGGGGATGTTTCAGGCTCACCTGAGCCATCCCTAACTATAAGCTTACCAGAAAGGAAAGTTTTAAGCCCGATCTTAAAGGTAGAGAGGGTGTCTGCTTCCTGAAGCCAAACTGGCAGCTGGTTCCACAGAGAGGGGCCTGATAACTGAAGGCTCTGCCTCCCATTCTACTTTTAGAAACTCTGGGAACAACAAGGAAACCTGCAGTTTGGGAGTGAAGTGCTCTGTTGGGGAAATATCCAACTATGAGATCTTTAAGATATGATGGAGCTCGGCCATTAAGAGCTTTATATGTGAGGAGAAGAATCTTAAATTATATTCTGAATTTAACAGGGAGCCAATGAAGAGAAGCTAAAACTGGAGAAACATGATCTCTGCTGTTAGTTCTCATCAGAACTCTGGCTGCAGCATTTTGGATCAGCTGGAGGCTTTTCAGAGAATATGTGGGACAGCCCAATAATAAGGAATTACAGTAGTCCAATCTTGAAGTAACAAATGCATGAACTAGTTTCTCTGCATCACCCTGAGACAGGATGTTCCTGATTTTAGCAATATTACAAAGGTGAAAGAAGGCAGTCCTAGAAACCAGTTTTATATGTGCGTCAAATGATAAATTCTGGTCAAAAATAACTCCAAGGTTCCTCACTGTAGAACTAGAAGCCAAGAAATACCATTTAGAGTAACTATATAACTAGACAATTTCTCCCTGAAGTCTTACTCAAAGACACTTTCACATGTGAACAGGAGAAGGCAAGGATTGAACAACTGACCTTCCAACTGGAAAACCCCTTTATCCACAGCCAAAGCCACCAAAATGTCCAGTATGTTAATGCTGGTATGTCCTATTATCAATCCTCCATCCATTTTCTATGCCCTCTTAATCCATTTCAGGGTCACAGGTAGGGTGACCAGATTCCAATTCACCAGATGTGGGACAAAGACTATGTTTGTGTGGGACAGTGTGGGATACCAATGCATCGAGGTAGTCTAAAATAACTCTAAAAATAAACCTCTCTATTCTGCCCCTTCGCATGTAACATTACTCTGCTTTGCCATCTGGTTGATTCAGCAGCACATAACAGACTGCAAATAAAAACTTAAGAAATATATCTAATTTAAATGCAACTTTCTTAAGTTCTCTCAAGTAAGAAAACATAGTAAGCATGGAGCTTTCATACTAGGTTACAGTGCGTCTCGAGTTAACACACCTGACTGTGTACAAATGAACAGAATAGACTTTCTATTATAGTGCTTTAATAAGGGTATGGCGTTCCCGTATTTTCTCTAACTTTCCCAGACTCTCCTTGCACTGGTTTCACCCAGGGGTAAATAGTTTCCCAGTCTTTGTTGTAGCCGCATTTTCTTTTCTTAGTTGTACGAGTCGTGTTTTTCTCCCTTTCCGACGATATCTCGTGCTGCATGCCGGTGACGTTCTGACCTGATTTGCATTGTCTTTTGTTGGTGGGCACGCCCTTAACCTGCGTCCGTGTTCCCATTTGATGTCAAATTGATGTGTTTAGTCACATCTTTTTTCATGTTTGAATGATAGAATTGATAGATTATTACCGGAACGTAGTGGCTTCTGCTGCATGTCCATCACTTTGCATTTTTTTAAGATCGAACAAACTAAAACAAACAAAGCAAAGCTTTGTGTTCATGCCAAATGCAGTTTATTGACTCATTCTCAGATGTTACAAGTTGTGTTATTGATACAAGTTGTTGCAATAAATTGACAACCTGCTGACAAATAACTGAATATATACATACAGCATACATGATGAATTCAGAGGAGAATGATAATAGTTCAAGAAAAATGAGTTTAATTTGTAAATCTACAATGAAGAAAACAATAACCTCCGAGTTAAAGTTATATTTTCATGATTAAAAAGACATGCACAATGATTTCCTATAATATTCTGAGATTCAAAAGTAATTCTCTGCAAGACTTCTGTAATCCCGTCATTTATTTTGCAAGGTTTAGCTCTAATGTTTAGCTATGAACATTGTTGTATTGCCCTGTTTTGAAGGCATGCATTACTGTGATATAAAACAAAAAAGCTGGTTCCACTCTGTTCTCTGACATGTGCATTTTGCTTGTTGAAGTCATTTTGTTCTGTGGCTGTTGGGATTTTGCTATGTGTTTTCTGAGAGGAGTTGGACACAATCTGTACAATAGTTACAGTCTGTTGCTCCTCCACTCTGTTTGGCGTGATCCTCCTTTACTGGACAAAGCCTCATTGATAGCAGCCCACACAGTGAAGCCACTTGTCAAAGACTGGCAGCTGACAAACACACATACACACAGACACAGAAATCTTTGCATAAAAATGGAAAGTAACAGAATTTTATCCATGTTTTGGGAAAAACAACACACTACATGACCATCCAACAGCTGCTTTCTACAGAGCAACACAGCAGTGTTAGTTTTGCAGTCAGATGTGTGAGAACTCTGAATTTTGCAGCATTTTGATTTTTAACTCAGTGCCCTGGGTGATCTGCACCCTATACACGGTCCAGTAATCGTGTGTGTGTGTGTGGAGGTCAACTAGTTAATTAATGCGGCCCCCCCTCCCCCGACATACAGTGGGACGAGTCCAGCTATTGTCTGGCTTTGAAGTTGTCCTCATTTCTTCTTTCCTGTCTGCTTTGTTCCTCACTCTGTCATTCTTGTTTAGTTCTTCACTTTGAGTTCCAACATAATTCTTATGTGACATGTTGACCTGTTTAATGTATAACATAGAAGTCAGTTACAGTTTTGTGGCTCTCTGTGTTGACAGTTTACAGGTCCAGTGATTAAAAAGCGAAGGATTTCTGTGTTGTTATCTTGCCCTTTCATTTCAGTAGTTTTAGTGTGCCAAGACTTCACCACCAAAATTAACATGTTTCTGGGATTCGATTAGGCCAATGACAGAATGAATCATCATCCAAATGAATACCAGCAAACTTACTTTTTCAAATATGTAGTCCAACACACAAAACTGGGAGCTTTTTTGTTTGAAAGTTCACTCTTAACCTTTATCTACACAGATGAGATGTGTAAAAACTGCTCACTGCTCTATATTGGGATTATAGGGAATTATTCACTGAGTCTGGTCCACAAGTTTCTTGTGTTTACCTTGAATAGCTTCATCACTTGCAGATTTACTGAGCCAGGAACTTAATGTGTGGTCACAAATAATAGATAACACCTGTTTTATTGATGATTTGTGACCACACAGTTCTGCAGGCGACGACCTAAATCTGTTCTGATCGACAAACAAACACAGGCACCAGCAGCTAATTGAAGTCATGTCCAAAGCAGTCTGCTAGAAGCAGCATGAATCAGTGCAGTCTTTCTGAAGCGTGTAGTACACCAACAACACAGATGCAACTTGTTTCTTGTAACAACACAGTTCATATGAGCACAAACCTGATTACCTGCTCAGGTAAACTATTTTGGCTTTAATGAAAAAATATCAGTAAGATGAGTAAGCTCCTCCTCCAAATGTGTCGTCTCATTTCAGTTTTACTTCATTCACATATTGTTTTTTCATGGTTCAGGATCCGACAGCAGATATGAGTGAAGAAGAGTCATTACAGCCCAACATGGAGGTAAACAGCTATAAAAAGGAAACTCACATAAACTCTTCTTCTCTCATTCCAGATCATTCCTGCTGTTCTTGTCGAACACCTGAACCACCTTCTTGCAGTAACAACCACATCAAGCACAAAAGCTGACATGAGCTGTTTTTGTTGTAAATAATGGTGCAATTGGCAGCATACTGACTACACTTTTGTAAATGAGTATCTCTGTATGAATTCTTCAGATATTCCCCTCCACACCCTTTGTGTTTTGAGAGTGAAACTCCCATAAATACATGTTCAACATAGCTAGGCTCAAAGATCAACAGGGGTTGAATTACCACTGCACCTCGTTAGCCGTAGAGTGTTTTAAGTATAAATTTGTAAGTGATGTAAATCTTTCTATTCATACCTGTTTTATCATTTCAACTGACTGTTAGCTACTGTTTGTTACATTCAACATTCTAGTGTCACAAGGTAAACTCCAAGCTGCAAGCTTAATCTCACGCAATTACAGGATGCATTATGTTTCCACTGTACGTGCGTGTGTGTGTGTGTGTGTGTGTATCTGTGCTCATGAAGGGAACTCAAGTGCACTTGTTTGTCTGTTGCAGAGTACAACTAACTGGAGTCCATTTGGGCACGAGCAGTTGTGTCTTAGCTTTTGTTTGTGCAAATTCTCTTTGTATGTGTGTGCGCGTGTGTGAACATCTTGACACATGGCTAAAGAAAAACAGAAGGAGGCTCAGGTTATTCTATTGTTGTCAGGACATATTTTTAATTATATGCAAAGCTCATTTGCATGTCATAGCTTGTGGTACTGGCTCTGTGGGGGATTATTGATTGTTTGGGGGTTTGGCTACAAGACAGAATGTAGCTGAAAAAAACCCAACTAGGGCCAGTAGGTCAAGCTTACGCACACCCACACACACACACTCACACACACCTGCCTCCTGTAAACTGACTGCTGAGGCACTGAGTTACGCAGCGTTTAGTCTTTGTGTTCTTGTGTTTCTTACATACCCCACAGCCCGCAGACCCTCTTTCATATTCCTCCATCTCCCACTGACTCTGTCTTTCCTTTTCAAGAAGTTCACTCCAGATTACACTCCAATTTTTTTTCTTAAAAAAAATTGTATAATGGGTTTGTTTATTGGATAAAAACAAAATAGTCAGTGCTAACAGTGATTACATGAGTTAGGTGTCAGGTTCGCTCAACCACTGTTATGGATTGGTAAAGATGGCAGGACCCTTAAGCAAAGACAAACTCAAAGACTGGTGGAAAAAGCTAATGTGCAGGTTCAGGCTCCAACAAGCTGAGGTGTAGAACGAGGTCTGCAAAGAGAAAGCCCACAGGTGAGTTTTCCAGGTTAGAACAGACATTTGACCATTTGAGAAGGATTTCCTTGTGGGCTTGGATGTACAACCTTCCAGTGGTGTTGGTGGCTCAGAGTGGCTTGAAAACCAAATTGAAAGCTGGCTGGTATGCGCTCCACACACAGACGCACTGGGCTGCTGGATCCAGTTCAGAAGTTGTTCGATTTTTCAGTACGATTCGATCGTACTGAAAAATCGATCGAATCGTACATCGTACATCGTACATCGATCCAGGATGTTCCTGATTTTGTGTCACGGGTGGTGGAGTAGAGAGGAGAAACAGGTGGCGGTTTCCACTCCAGTAGATGGTCACAATCCTGTTGTCCTGCCCCCTCCTTAACCCATGCAGCTTGGACGAGCCAGATTGACTCCGACTGAATGTCAACGAAGATTTCACGGGAGGCTGTGTTTATATTGTGGCCAACCCGGCCACATTCGAGAGAACTGCCCCAGTCTGCCAAAAGCCTAGGCTCACCTGAGGAAGGGGGGACCCAGGTGAGCCAAGATTCAAGTTTTTTCCCTCCCACACGTACTCAGTTGTCTGCCGTTTTGTTTTGTGACTCTAAGGAGGTGGGTATAAATTCTGGGGCAGATGAGAATTTTATAGCCGCGGATTTTGTTGAACTGCATAATATTCCTGTTGTGTCACTTACAGTACCTCGTAAGGTAAATTCTCTTGATGGTAGGTTGTTGTCTGTAATTATTCACCAGACTGTTTCTTTATCTCTACGTATCTCTGGTAACCACCAGGAGCTGATCAGTTTTTTTTATTATGCTTGCTCCTCATACCCCTGTTGTTTTAGGTCTCTCCTGGTTTGACTGCACAATCCCAACATTGACTGGACACAGAGCACAATCATTAGCTGGAGTGTAGCATGTCACAATAATTGTCTTAGATCTGCTGTTCCAGCTTTGAGTCCTCCTGCCATAGTTCCTTCCATCTCTCCTGATCTTTATGGGATTCCTCCTTGCTATCATAACTTGGCTGAGGTATTTAGCAAACATCAAGCTCTCTCTCTCCCACCACATCATCCCTATGACTGCCACATAGATTTATGGCCTGGGTCCCCTCTCCCCTCCAGCCGTCTTTAAAACCTCTACTGTACTGATACAGAGACTATGGGGAGGTACATACTTGAGTCATTGGCAGCAGGAATCATTCGCCCCTCTTCCTCCCCTGTAGGTGCTGTTTTTTTTTTGTGTCTAAGAAAGACAAGACTTTGCGCCCCTGCATTGACTATCGTGGTCTGAACACTATTACTGTCAAGAATAAGTATCCCCTGCCACTATTGGATTCAGCTTTCCACTCTCTTCATCAAGCCACTGTCTTTTCTAAACTAGATCTTCGTAATGCATACCATCTTGTCTGTATTCGAGAGGAGGATGAGTGGAAAACGACGTTCAACACACCTCTTGGCCATTCTGAGTATTTGGTCATGCCTTTTGGTTTGACTAATGCACTGGCAGTTTTTCAGTCCTTAAAGATGTACTCTGTGACATGCTCAACTGCTTTGTTTTTGTTTATCTGGACGACATTTTAGTTTTTTCTAGCACACTAGAGGAACATAGCAAGCATGTCAGACTAGTTCTCCAAAGGTTGCTTGAGAACAGACTATTTCTCAAGGCTGAGAAGTGTGAATTTTATGTCCAGTCTCTCTTTTTTGGGCTTTGTCATTGAAAAGGGACAGATTCGCTCAGGTAAGGGCGGTGCTTGAGTGGCCAGTATCTGAAAACCGCAAACAACTTCAGCGTTTCCTTGGTTTTGCAAATTTTTACCGGCGCTTTATTAGACATTTTAGTAAGGTAGCCGCACCACTCACCCAACTTACCTCCACCTCCAGCCCTTTTATCTGGACCTCTGAAGCTGCTCAGGCATTCTTAAAACTTCAAGAGCTGTTTTCCTCTGCGCCTGTTCTCATCCACCCTGATGCCTCTAAGCAGTTCATAGTGGAGGTGGACGACTCTGACAGTGGTGTGGGTCACAAAACTCAACAGAAATTGCTTCCTTGTGCTTATTTTTCTCGCCAGCTGTCTCCAGCTGAACGCAACTATGATGTAGGTAACCGAGAGCTTTTAGCAGTTGTTCTGGCATTAGAAGAGTGGAGACACTGGCTGGAAAGTGCAGAAATTCCATTTGTGGTTTGAACGGACCATAAAAATTTAGCCTACCTTCAACAAGCCAAATGTCTAAATTCTCGAAAGGCCAGATGGGCACTTTTTTGCCATTGAATGATCCATCTGAGCCTGTGCTCCCTCCAAGCTGTTTTGTAGGGGCAGCCGATTGGGAGGGTGAGCAGCAGGTTAAGAGGGTCCTCTCCCATTGTTCCCGTCCAGAAATCGGACCACCTATCTGTTTGTTTGTTCCCGAGAACGTTAGATCTCAGGTGCCTGCCATCCTGGGACGGCACGCACACTTGAGCTTATTCGACAGCGGTTCTGGTGGCCCATGCTGGTCCGTGACACCAATCAGTTTGTGGCAGCTTGCTCTGTCTGTGCCCGAGGTAAAGCCTCTCACCAAAGGCCCACTGACTTACTGAATCGTCTCCCCATCCCCTCAAGACCTTGGTCTCACATCGTGGTGGATTTTGTCTTTGGTCTGCCTCCTTCTGCAGGTAACTGTCATCCTTACTATTATTGATAGTTTTTCTAAGGCTGTGCATTTTGTACCATTGTCGAAGCTCCCTTCTGCTTTGGAGACGGCTGAGCTTTTAGTTCACCATGTTTTTCATCTCCATGGTATCCCCGTGGATATAGTTTCTGATCGGGGACCCCAGTTTTCTTTCCAGGTTTGGCGAGCATTCTGTGGAGCATTGGGGGTGAGGGTTAATTTATCGTCTGGGTACCATCCTCAGTCAAACGGCCAGACAGAACAGGCCTACCAGGACCTGGAGGCCGCTTTAAGATGTGTGTGTGTACGTAACCCATCATCCTGGAGTGTTCAGCTACCGTGGGTGGAGTATGCTCATAACAAGCTCTCCACATCTGCTACCGATATGTCACCATTCATGGTAATGTATTGTTTTCAACCCCCTTTGTTCACTTCCTAGGAGGATGAGGTGTCCACTCCTTCCATACAGGAACACTTGCGACGAGTTCGCAGAGTGTGGCGTGAGGCTCGGGCTGCTTTAGTTAGGTCCGCTGCCAGGAACCGACGGTCGGGTGACCGCTGGCGTTCCCCCGCTCCTAATGATCAGCCCAGGCAAATGGTGTGGTTATCCACCAGGGACCTGCCTTTGCAGGTAGACTCCCGAAAGCTGGCTCCCCGTTTCATTGGTCCTTTTCCATTGGTCAGAATCATTAATTCCTCGGTTGTACAGCTTAAGCTCCCCAACTCCCTTAAGGTACACCCCACTTTTCATGTGTCCCTCTTGAAGCCAGTTACCTCTTGTGAAGTGTAAACCGGCATCCTTCTACAATAGTTTGTTAGAACAATTTAAATGTTAAATGTTTACTAATGTTACTAAAGTTTTTCGTGTAATATCTTTTCACTTCATCCTCGCTCATTCACTCACTGTTTTCCACCACTACATACTGCGCATTGTCACAGCCACTGCTGTGACACCTGGTCCTTGACTCACCTGTGTTCCATCTTCCCTTGATTGCCCCATTAGTTTAAATACCTGGGGCCTCATCTACAAAGACTTGCATTGATTTCCTACTGAAACATGGCGAATGCTCAAACAAAAATGCCCTCCAATGTACAAAAATATCCAGATGTATCAATGTGTGTGCACGCATGAATCCAAGCACATTTCAGAATCAGAATCAGAAACAAGTTTATTGCCAAGTAGGTTTGCACTTACAAGGAATTTGACTTGGTGTACTAAGTGCAGACAATATAGATATATATACAGAATCTGGATATTTATACACAATAGACGTGAGTTAATGTAATGCAGAAGGTCTGGAGGGGGGAGGGAGAGAGTCAGTGTCAAGGGGGGCTCCGGGCCTTATTGATAAGAATAGTAGCGGATAGGAAGAAGCTGTTCTTATGGCATGAGGTTTTGGTCCTTATGGTCTGCTGCCTCCTGCCAGAAGGGAGTGTCTGAAATAGTTTATGACTGGGGTGCGAGGGATCAGCCACAATCTTCCCTGCACGCCTCAGAGTCATGGAGAGGTGAGGATGGACTCAATGATTGAGGAGTAGAAGTGCACCATCATTGTCCTTGGCAGGTTGAATTTCTTCAGCTCCCGCTGAAAGTACATCCTCTGCTGGGCTTTCTTGATGAGGGAGCTGATGTTCAGCTCCCACTTTAGGTCCTGGGAGATGATAGTTCCCAGGAAGTGGAAAGACTCAGACAGTGTCAGTTGTGGTGTCACAGAGGGTGATGGGGGTAGCTGAGGCTGAGTTCTTCCTGAAGTCCACAACTCCATGTTGTTCTCCCTGCACCAGGTCGCCAGATGGTTAGCCTCCCACCTGTAGACGGACTCGTCACCATCAGAGATAAGTCCGATGAGACTGGTGTCGTTCGCGAACTTCAGGAGCTTGATGGACTGATGACTGGAGGTGCAGCTGTTGGTGTACAGGGAGAAGAGCAGAGGAGAAAGAACACAACCCTGGGGGGAACCAGTGCTGATGAGCTGTGAGTCGGAGACGTGTTTTCCCAGCTTCACATACTGCTTCCTGTCAGACAGGAAGTCTGTAACCACCTGCAGGTGGAGTCAGGCACACTCAGCTGACAGAGCTTCTTCTGAAGCAGAGCCGGGATGATTGTCTTGAAGGCAGAGCTGAAATCCACAAACAGGATCCTGGCGTAGGTACCTACGGAGTCCAGGTGCTGGAGGATGTAGTGAAGGGCCAGGTTGACTGCATCGACTACAGACCTGTTGGCTCTGTAGGCAAACTGTAAGGGGTTCAGGAGGGGGTCAGTGATTTCTTTCAGGTGTGAAAGCACAAGGCACTCAAAGGACTTCATAACCACAGAGGTCAGGGCGACGGGTCTGAAGTCATTAAGTCCTGTGGACCTTGACTTCTTGGGAGCAGGGATGATAGGGGAGGTCTTCAAGCAGGTTGGCACGTGACAGGTCTCCAGCGAGGTGTTGAAAATGTCTGTGAACACTGGAGACAGTTGATCAGCGCAATGCTTCAAGGTGGATGGAGAGATAGAATCTGGTCCAGCAGCTTTCCGGGGGTTCTGTCTTCTGATGAGTTTTTTGACGTCTCTTTCATGTATGGAAAGAGTCGTCACTGAGGTGGGTGGAGGGGAGGAGGGGTGGGCCTTTAAGGTGGGTATTGGTAGAGGTGCCCAGGCCCCTGCTGAGGTGGGGGAGGTGGAGGTGATATGAAGCTGGAGCTATTGAGAGGTACCTTGGGGGATGGTTTCAGGACTGTCCCTTTGTCTGTCGAAGCAACAGTAGAACTCGTTCAGGTCTTTGGCTAAGCGTTGGTTGTTGGAATGGGGTGGCTTTTGGCTTGTAGCTGTACATCCCAATCAACGTGGAATTGAGCGCACATGTCAGAGTGCCCGACTCCTCCCTGTCCACGCCCCTACTTAAATATGCAAATAATATTTAAATAAGCCCTGCACCTGCGATTCCTCTCTCTGCACGATCAGAAAATAAAGAAAAAAGAATGAGTAAGACGGGAAAAAAGAATAACTTAATGGAAAACGAGATGGAGGTGCTACTTTCTGAAGTGGAGGCCCGCAAAAATGTGCTCTTTGGCACGCTGTCCTACGATATAAACAGCAAACATAAGAGGAGTGGCTGGGAGAGCGTGTGTGAGGCTGTGAATGCTGTGGGGTCTGAGAAGCGCACACAAGTGGTCCAATATGGTCCAATATTGAGGTGGATGTGAAGCGGAGACTGGCTGCCCACCGCCGAAGTCTGGCCAAAACAGGCGGGGGAGGCTGTTTGAACAGAGAGTCGGCACAACTGTGGATGACACTGCTCTCTCAGGGGTGGTGGGTGTGGGAGTGTGAGTGACTCTGATTACCCCCAAGGTGAATACCTATATTTGTGTAAATCACAACAAACTTGTTCATACAGTAACCTATAGTGAAGAAGTGCACCGGGGAAAAGGTGAGGCTGATTAAGACATTTCACACTTTACGCACAGGGTTATTAACATTTGCACACAGAGATGACCAGGGGCTTGTTAGAAAGATCTTAAGCTGTAGTTTAACCAGCAAAAAACAGCAAGTTACTAACTTTAACCACCAACTATGATGCCGTGAAGACGGGATAGAAATTGGGGGCGCACATGCTCAATGCACGTCACTGGGAATGATATCAGGACAATTACACAAATAAAGTTACTCACCAAGAAGCCACCTATCGTGCACAGTGCCAGCTTGTAGTCTGTTCCCTACAATGCTGTTACTGAATGTATGAATCGTGCGTTGAACCAGGCCACCCCCACAAAACATTTGCGCATCACATACGATCTGTACATTGATGGACTGAAAATGTTTCCTGTTGATATACAAATTCATCATGTAATGGATATTTATAGCACTATGTGTGGTAGCTCCGAATACATTAGGAAAACCGGCTCTCGCTTCAAATTGTGCTTCAATGTTGGCCTGTTCATCTACATTGTGGGAATTTGTTATACCTGCTGAGATGCAGATAATTCCGTCCCACTCGGCTGGCATGGTTCGGCTCAGGGTCGACTGGCACAGTCCCAATCGGTTGGCCAGCTCCCTCTGGAATGTCCCGGTTGCTAGGAACCCCAGTGTGCACATCACCTGTGGCAGCGCATGGCTCCTCGCTGTGTCGCCGGCCGCAGCTCTGCGCATAGTTCCAGGAGGATTGCCCTCAAAGCGGCTGATGAGTCATTTGTCATCATGTGCCAGCAAATCCTCTCAGTCTCTGAACACGCGCTTTCTTCCAATTGCACCATTTACAATGTCTTCCAGTACCGCTAAAACAGCCATTGTTTTTAATCGTATGCATTGCAACACTTTGCTCATGTTTTTATATCCACTCGTGTAATTGCAGACACATCGGTGTGTTAATTGTTCATGTGTCTTAAATGTACACATCACTCAGTCTGAGGACAAACTGTGTTCACATTTATTCATTATTATATTAACAGTTTCCCAACATCACCTCTAAGTGTCGCCAAAGAATCAACAGCTGTAGAAAAGTGCGTACGACAGCCCTGAAGTTGGCGTGAGGCACCCCACATTTCCACGGTAATTTCGCTCTTGATACATCTGATCATTGACGTGAAAAAGCGAGTATGCCACTTTTTTGTGCGTACGCGCCCTTTGTACATGTGGCCCCTGGTCTTCTCTGCCATTCTTCGCTAGTGTGTTAATATTTTTGTTATGTCTGTTTGGTTAATAACCCTGGATCTTCACCTTTAGTGTTTATCCAGGTTTTTCTCTCTGTTTATGTTTATGTTTATGCATTTAGCAGACGCTTTTATCCAAAGCGACTTACAAATGAAGATATAACAAGCTACATCAAATGCTAACAATAAACTACATAGAAGGAACCCACTAGTCCGACTCTGTCAGAGGTGACAGAGTAGAGATAGGGTGCAGGCATAGAAGGAAGTGCAGAACGATAAAGTGTAGAGATAGAGGGGGTAGGGAAGTACAAGGTAAGTGCTAGGATAAGAGATGCTCTCTGAAGAGCTGGGTTTTCAAGAGTTTCTTGAAGATAGACAGGGACGCCCCTGTTCTGGTAGCGCTCGGTAGGTCATTCCACCATCGTGGGAAGACACATGAAAAGAGTTTGGATTGTCTTAGGCGTGGTGTAGGAGCTGCTAGACGACAATCCTGGGACGAACGGAGGGACCGAGATGTGACATAAGCCTTTGCAAGAGCATTCAAGTAGATGGGAGCCGTTCCATTAAGCACTTTGTAGGCTAACATCAGTGACTTGAATTTGATGCGGGCGGCTAAGGGTAGCCAGTGGAGTTCAATGAACAGAGGGGTGACGTGTTCTTTTAGGCTGATCGAAGACCAGACGCGCCGCCGCGTTCTGGACCATCTGCAGAGGTTTCACAGCACAGGCTGGGAGACCAGTTAGGAGAGCGTTGCAGTAGTCAAGGTGGGAGATGACCATGGCCTGCACCAGGAGTTGGGGGGCATGTTGAGTTAGGTATGATCTGATCTTTCTTATGTTTAGCAATGCAAAGCAGCATGAACGAGCAACCGAGGTAACGTGATCTTTGAAGGTTAGTTGGTCATCAATCCTGACACCCAAGTTTCTAGCTACCTTTGATGGAGCAAGAGATAGGGATTCAGTTTGGATGCAGATGCTGGTGTATGGTTGGTTTGGCTGGGAAGACAAGCTGTTCAGTTTTTGGGACGTTAAGTTGGAGGTGATGGGCTAACATGCAAACATGCAAACTCCACGCAGAAAGGCCCCAGCCAGGAGTTGAACCTGGAACACTCTGCTGTGAGGCGACGGTGCTAACCACACAACAACAATAATGATAATGATAAATAACTTAAAAAAGAAGAAGAAGGTCTGTTCTGGTAAGACCTGCTGCACAGTGATCTCCTGCCTGGAGAAAGTTGGAGTGTGAAACACAAATAGAAAAATATAACTGTACTTTAAGGAATGACTAGATATGTCTCATTTGTCTTCAGTTTCCAGCAGCGTCAATGTGGGAGCAATTTGGCAGTTTTTCTGTTTTGAGACCGCTGCAGTGCATTATGGGCTACAGTATGCGAAGTAGCCCATAATGACGTCTCATCCATGAGAAAACTCAGATTAGCCCCAGCTGAAGGGGCTTCCTCAGCCACACTGCATGCATGGATGGCTCTGTATGTGTGTGTGAAAAAGAGAGAGAGAGATTCTGCTGCGTACTCATGCATGGTCAACCCTTCTTCTCTGTGACCTTCATGTGTTTCGTGTGTGAATTGTCTTCATGCTTGGATAGAGTGCATCACACTGCCCTGCATCTTTTAGATGTTTCCCTGCTTCCACATGCTTGGCTCAGATTAATGGGTCATTTTATAGGCCTGTGCAGAACTTGATGTTAAGAAGAGCCTTTTTGGCTGAATCTGGAGAGTTGGAAACCACTGCTTTTTCATCATTCCTTCTCAAGTTTGCTCACTTTAGGACGCTCAGCGTGCTGTCTCCTCCGCTGTCTGAAGGCAACGTTTGACATTGAATGAGAAATTACTAAAACTGAAAGATGGAAAGAAGACACTGAGAATCCTCAACTCTTCAGAAAATATATATCACACACCAAAAGTACATGGTCCTCTCATAAGTAGTTAGCAAATTCTTTATTATATAAAATATTACCCTGATATTTTCTATCTCTGGTTCAGAGGACAAACCAACAAAAAACTAAAAAGAACACAAAACCCAAAGCAGCTCTATCCATAGATATGAAATCAATAAAAATATGTTTTTACCTTAATGGTTGAATGTTCAAGACGTATCAAGACACATATAAGCAAACATATTTAGAATCATTAATACAAAAAAAACAGGCAGCAGAAAATCAACAGAAAACAAAACGAGAAGAGCTCTTTCCAGACATCGTAGACACGTTGATGAAGTGGGTTTCATGCTATATGACTTGTGTGTGTGTGAGACATTTATGCATGCTTGTGTGGGTTTGAGTGTGTTTGACAGCACTGGAGTGTGTGTGTGCGTGTGTGTGTGTGTGTGCATCTGAGGCTCATTAATAATGTATGAGGTGGGAGGGATGAAGGAGAGGAGGCGGTGACAGATGGAGAATCAGTGTGGGAGTGTGTGAGAGTGTATGGGCTGAGATCGAGTGTGAGCCCAAAGAAAGGGATAGAGAGAATGAAGAAGAGTAAAGAGACTAAATGACAGAGTTGGTCAGTTTGTAGACTTTTCCTTCATTTTTGCTGTCGTGCCAGCTGTTGTTCTATATCTCTGTGTTGGATTTGACTGACAGGATCAGTCTTTTTTCCTGGATGCTGATGGATTGATGGAGATGGATTTACAACACGGCCACCCAGCACTGCTGTATGCTTTCATACAAGAGCTGCACTGACAGAGGTACTGATACAAGTGCATTTGCTGCATGAGTGTTTGTGTGTGGGAAAATAAACTACGTTGCTCTCAGCTTTCCAGTTTTATTTTCTGTACAGGAATAAAGTCTTCCAGTCCTGTCAAGCAAAGAATCTGTAAATAAATCCCCTGGAAAATCATTGGAAACCCCTGTAGTACCTGTAATGAAGGCAGCTACAGTACAGTTGTCCCTGATTGAACGGATAGTCTGTAACCATCCACAGTAACACAAACAGGGTTTTGTAGTATTGTGGATGGTTGAGTTTGTGCTCTGTAGCTCTCAGTCTTTTTCAGATAGAATTTTGCGTTTTATCATTTTGAATATTTCTTTGAATAACAGCAGCCATGAAATGCGTTGTCTTTCTCTAAATGTCTTTACCCTGGTTGTTTTAATTGGGACTTGATGAGAAATTCAGCCTCTCTACAGCTGTCTGTACTGCTCGCCTGCACACACACTGATTAGTCTGGCTGCCACAGCTGACTGGTAAAAGACATATTTGATCTAGTGTCCACATTATTATTGGCTATGATTCCTCCTTAAGCTGCCCGCCCAGCTCCATTTTTGTCTCTCTCTGTGTCGTTGCTCTTCACTTCCTGTGTGTGTTTGGACCCACGCTCACTACCTTAGTCAGCAAAGTTATGATGAGAAATGGCTGCTGGCAGCTCAACTTGCAACAGTGATGGAAACATGTTTGATATGTTTCATGCCAATTTTCAAGTGGGCCAGAAAATATTGAAAAATAATGTTTGATGTTGCTGGATAAAGATGTCTTCATTTTAGCCAGCTGTGCAAATATGCTTGATGAGCACCACTAATAAAGTTTCAAGGAGTAATGCTTATATAAGTCTCCTGGTCAGCTCAACTTGACCTAACAGACAATGTCTTGACACAAGAATTTCGCCTCCTGTCATACATTACATTATCTGTACATGTAACACATGTTTGCTGTTACAATGATGTATAAAAACTTGATTGAAAGGAGATAGGGTCGGCTGACTAAGTCATACACATGGATGTGATGCCCAGATTTCTGACTTGGAATAAACATTTCTCCAATACTGTTGCAGGATTAAATATCTGCTCTTTATGCTCTGGTTTTAAAAAAAAAAACACTTTTCGGTTATTCAAAGCTTTCTGTCTTTGTTAAGAAAATGGCATAAAAAATACACATCACGGTATGAATGTGTGCTCCTTGCTGTCAGTGGTTGGCTCTTAACAGAAGTTTTTACCATGGATTACTCTGACCTTTGATGATTCAGCTGATCTATTTGCCTCTTAGTCTGAGAATAACCACACTTTCTACACCTGGTGTAGCTATATGTGTGTCTGTATGTCTATGCTCTTGTGGTTTTATTTGTTTTTGACTCACCAGGACCTTTTCTAGTGTAATCAAACCAGTAACAGAAGGAGCAGTGGTTCTTATGGACCAAAGCCCAATCTTAATGAGGCAGAACATCCTTCTGGGGTCTTGTTTGGAGTTGGGATTAAGGTGTGATAGAGGTTAGATAAAGGTTAAAAGATAAACAGTTACAGGTTAAGGTTACAGTTAGGATTTGGGTAAGGCTGTCCACAATGTCCTGATATGGACAGCCACTCGGCACTCCCGTGTGTGTGTGTGTGCGCGCTCACATTTATTTTGGGAGTGTTTCTACTGCGTTGTGTATGTGGATGACCTCATTCATACATTTCAAACTTTGTTTTAATGGTCAGGTATATTTGGTCATGTGTTTGTTGTAGGATGCAGAAGCAGTGTGGGACTGGCAGAGAAGTGAATGCACACACTCACAGACACATTCATGGATACAGTCCTTCCTTTGTTCGGAGGCTTTGTGGAGAAGAGGTTAATGCACCCAGAAAACAGAAAGAGAGAGAAACAGTAATGGATAATGACGGGCCTTCATTACAAATATTTGGTAGAGAGAGGTCTCACACCGCCCCCTCCCTCGAACCCCCACCACCCTCATTCACTCCACCCCCTCTCTACATGACCAAAGGGAAGAGATGAGAACAAATTGCCACTCTGTGATCTGCCCATGAAACAGCAGCGCTCAAGGCCTCAAATCTGTTGTCTATCATGATTGTGATGAGATGCAGAGAAAAAAGGTATGATTTGATTTAAAGTTGTGAGAAAAAAAATTACCCCAGATTTTTAGCTTTTTTAAGTGAGAATAAAATACAAATGTGAGAAGGCAGACGTCTTGATCAGATTGTCTCTATTACATGTTCCATACAAATTAGGAACTTTTTTTGTTACATTTTGTGCTCGTGTGTGCTGCAGTTTAATACTATTACCGTCATATAAATAAGGATCAGCAAGGGTACATAATTCACTAGAACTCATTAAAACACAGTCAGTACAGTTAGATATCACATGGTCAGTGTATATTTCTTCTCCCACTTGGTCCTAGATCCTGTTCACACCTGCTATTAAAATGCATCTGCTCCGATCATTGGGAAGTTGACTCTGGAGATGTTTCTGTCAGTAATGCCTGATCTGCTGGTCCTCCTCTGGTCTTTGTCTGGATTGCCCTTTTTATGGATATAATTTCGCAACTGTGCAGATTTATCTCTAGATGACTCTCTTCTGCCATGTCCGGTTAATCTGGTGGCTCAGTGTCACTCAGTGTGTGTGTGTACACCAGATAAACCCTCCTCAGTAGAATATTTAGAATAGTAAAAAAGACTGCACACAGTAGTAATCAAGTTCCTGTCATGAAATACTTTGTCTGACTCAAAGCTACATGTTCTCTTCAGCACAAGGAGCACAAGATTAGTGTTTAGTGGTCATCTCCCATCTAATATGTATATACAGAAGATTAGAGGCATCTTCTGCTGATGGGGGAGTTTGTCGTTTATGGAAATAATTTCAATCTTGATGCAACTTATGTTTATTAATACTTTCTTTCAATTTTAAGTTTAGTTTTTTAGCTGAAAGGAGAAATATGTGAGATTAGATATGTTGCCCCACACAAGACAGGTGACAAATGTATAAGACAGAACCTGGCAGTCTTTCCCCAAAAAGGAGGATCTGCATGATAATGTGCAGAGAAATACGGCCAGTGATATTGTGAATACAGAGAAAAAGATGGGAGGATTCGATATGCGAGGACAAGGAAGATCAATAGTTAACAGAAGGTAAAGACCAACGGTAATTTAGAGTTGCTGTCAACTTTTTTTTTCTTGGTGATTAACCTTTGAGTTTTGTTACTTTTAGTTGACAAAAATTAAAGCTATTCTAGTTCAGTTTTTGTCCAATTTTGGTCACACATTTTCTGATTCCCTCTCATTACTTTGTCTTTGATCTATCATATATATTTCAATTCATAAAAAAAACACCTCAGGGCAAATTATCTGGCAAGAAGACTTAATCACTTGCTTCAAGCAATGGAGTGAAAGTAGGATCCATAACTGCATAAAGTTCATTCATTTTATTGGTGACAGAGTTTAAAACCTAATCATTAAGATATTATCACACAAAGTCTGACAGTAGCACCTTACTTTGTGTTATGGCCTGTGCTCATCAAGACCATATTTGTTCTTTGATATTGTTACTTGCTCAGAAATGAATATGATGTTACAGAATTTCAGTCATATTTACATACTAACTATGTATCTTTTGTCATTCATTGGAGTTTATTATAATATTTTCTATTTACTCAAATTCTTTTTCTAAGTTGGAGTGGCTGTACATGGTTGTTTGTCTCTGTGTGGCCCTGTAATGGAGCGGTAAAATGTCCAAGGTGTACCCCGTCTTGTCCAATGGCAGCTAGGATTGTCTCCAGCTCCCCGATGACCCTGAATTGGATAAAGTAGGTATATAAAATGGATGTTTTTATATGAACCTCCGCTTCGCATCGGATGGTTCACGCCTCCACATTGTCCATTCATTTCTGATAATGGACACCTCGTCGGGCATTATTCCTTACAGATACAGCGAATAGATTATTAAAACACACCAGACAGTCACAGGGCATTTTTTACTGTGTATCAATTTTATTTCTTCAGTCACATCATTGTTTTGTTTCCATGGATTGAATTAAATGTGCTACATTACAGCTGATTGCAGGTGGAAATACTAATGTTATGTCCATATGTGAATTTCCCCATTGTGGGATAATAAAGGGAAATCTAATCTAATCTAATATGACAGCTGTTTAATCTGCCTTTCTGTACAGGCAGTTGTGTGTGTGTGTCTGTGTGTGTTTTGAGAGTGTGATTTGAAGCATGTGTCTACAAAGACAAGTTATCAAAGTAAAACACTTAAATACAAATGCTGTGAAATAAAAGTTGGTGACCCCACCAAAAAAAGAAATAAAAAAATGCTACTTAGCCAACACAATCTCAAGATAGATTTTAGAATATGTTCATTTGTCCAGTAAAAAGTATGTAGCTATTGCCCTTCCTCAGATCACCACTGTAATACATCTCCTGTCCTGCTGCTCGTGATATTTTCTGTCGACATGACAACGCTGATGTCGACAGCTGTCACTAACAAAAACGCCAGGAAAGTGAGAAGAAGTGGCTAAATCCATTGCCCTTCAATCAAGCGATGGCTGGTTGAAATCCCATCCCACACAACCTTCCACATTCATTTCACTTTTCTACTTTTGCTGTATTTCTACAATTGCATACTTTTAAACTCCGTGGCAATCCATGGATGGTTGAGGGTTAGGAGTTGAAAGTACATGGTTAATGGTATAATTAACTTAAAGGGTTTGGTTTAGATGTTAAAAATGACTGCAGAGTTTAATACTTATTGCGCTACCAGGGCAAACTGCTTCTATATAGTGGTATGGTATTGGCTAAGGCTGAGAGACATCCACTAAACTAAGTGTAATAATCTGCTCCGGGGTGACTTGCTCCAGAGAATTTTCCACTCAGTGACTGGTTCAGACTCGAGGCTCAGCTTGCCATTGGCTGCTATGCCACTCAGTCGTGAAATAGTTCGCTTTACTATTGCTCATGCTAATGGTAGTTTAGTATTCTTTTACCCCATCACTTGAAGCAAAATGCCTCAAAAGGCAGAGGATATCAGGAAAAGTGTTTGTCCGTGCACATGTTGGCCTCATGCTGAGCTCCTCAGATGTTTGATTTGTCTCAGGCGTCACTATTCGATTCCCTCTGTTTATTTTTCTTTGGTTCATTTTTACTCTTTTAATCTTATCTAAAAAAGGCCAGTGTCTACTTTCATGTTAATTTCAGTTTAACTATAATACAACTATTCTTGATTTGTCTGACCATGTTCTTACCATCCTTCTTGGCCTTAGCCAGTCTGCAGTAGCAGAATGTCAACATTTGATAAATCAAACTATGTGTCTTTACTTTTTATCCAATGGAATATTCCTCTCTTTAAAGTGAATACATTTCTAAGAAGAAGAAAACAGGTGGAAAGCTCAAACGTGGATCAGATTAGTTTATATATTGAGATAATCGTGTGAAGTGTACTTGTGTCTAAAGTGCACTCTGTCAGACGGAAAAAGTCAAGAAATCCTCTTCTTCCACATATTTTTTGTATCAGATCAGGAGTCCAAACCTGCATGCCTCAAACTTGAAATGTTTGTCTGCTCATATTAAACAGTATATTGAATTAACCTAGGAATATATTTTAGATTTAACATAAAGTTTTCCTCTTCATACTTTAAAAAGGGTGTTTTCTTTTTTTTTTGTAAAAGAATAAATTTTTTGGTGCTCCTCAGTTTAAGAAATGGTCAAATCAAGGCTCACATTATAAACCCCTTTTTGTTTAGAATAAAGTGTTTTATGATGGATTTGTGATGTTACTTAAAGTAGTATTTACTGTCCCTGATTTCTTCTCTTGGGAAAGACTGAGCTCTGAGTCCATTTGATTTGAAATGTCTGAAAGTTATTCCCAAAGTGTCTTTTAGATTTGTCAGTGAACTCAAACTCCAAACACACACTCTTATATACTCCCTGACATACACACACACACACACACACACACAGGCAGCAGGCAAGGGGAAACACCTAGTCTTTCAATAACATGCACTCAGTGAGGCACCAAGCACCATCCTGTCTAATCCTCTGTGTACACACACACACACACGCACGCAAGCAAGCACGCACGCACGCACGCACGCACGCACACACACACACACACACACACACACACACACACACAAACACAACACATGCATCTTCACCAGAGCAATAATCAGAAACACTCATTTTAACACCATGGTGCCAGAAGCAGGGGGACAGGGTTGTGGGGTCACGTGATACTGAGAGGGGCTGAAACAATTCGACGATTCTTCATCTACAAATTTAGATACTCTGCACATTATCTATTCATGAGAAAAAGGGTGATTATATCATGACAAGAAAGGGGATCAGTTAGGTGTAATAAAAAGAGAAATGCACCTTTTCTTAATGACAATAAGAAAATATCTCAGCTTTATCTCAGGCCATTTGGGCCTTCAGTTGGAAAGGATGAGAGGGGGGGGGGGGGGGGCGTAGATGTAATATAATCCTATTTAATGAATGAATAGGGAAAGAGACAGAGAACAGGGAATTTTCTGTTCACTCTGTCCCTGTAGGGGGGCACACTCAGGATAATGGACCTAATGGAATTCTACAAGTTGCATGTGTAAGAGAAAAGACAAGAGAAGGACTGCAGAGGGGAAGGACTGAGTAAATGAAATTTGGAAACTGGAAATGAAAACTGTGTGCACGTTTACATGTGTGTCTCCTTGTAAAGTCTAGCAGAATTACTTTAATTAACATGTTATCCTCAGGCAGATGAGCCCATGCAAGCACACACTCAGGTGCAGCTCTGATAGGAGAAGGCAAATTAAGGATGATGGCTGAAATAGCATTTTAGTGCGACAATGTGCAGAAGCAGAAAGACACAATAGAGAAACTAAAGAAGAAACTCTCCACTCTGGACAAATGAGGAATGGCATTGAAGGATTAAGTGACTGTGACATTTAATGCAGAGGTTATGTCTGCATGGAGAATTTCCGAGAAACTTCTGCTGACATATTAATGGAGACCCTACACACGACCTGAGTGTGACACAGAGGAATCACACACATGTACACAGCACACTGATGTATAGCATTCTTACATAATCTAATACTGAATCACTACCATAATTTGGGATGATTTAAGAAAATATATGTAATAATTTATTATGTCGAAGTAAGCATTCATTCTTGTTACTGAACACACTTTTGAATTTTCATTTTCATTTAAATTTAAAACACAGGACATCAGTGAAATTGTCCATTTGACAGCTACAAGTTCTACTTTCTTTGAGGCTGCAGATTACGTTGTAGTTATCTTTTGTTTGTCCATGGATATTTTAATCTTTGCTATATCTTTCATACAACCCAACTTAGGGTACCATTCAAAATGTTTATACAAACAGAATATGTTGATTTGCAAATCTCATAAACCAATATTTTACTCACATGTCAACATAGGAAACATGTCAAATGTTAAAAATTGAGACATTGAGACAAGTTGGGACAGCTCCATGTTTCCCACTGTGTAGCATTCCCTCTTCTTTTAACCACATCTGGAAACATCTGGAACTGAAGAGACCAGCTGCTGGACCTTTGGGAGAGGAATGCTGTCCCCTTCCTGTCTGATTCAGGATTCTGGCAGCTTCTTTGTTGTATTTTAGATGTTTTCAGGTCTGGACTGCAGGCAGGTCAGTCCAGCACCCAGATCTCTTCCACTACGAAGCTGTGCTGTTGGAATAGATGCAGGATGTGGTTTAACTTTGTCCTGCTGAAATATGCAAGGCCTTCGTGGTCTTAGTGACCAGAGAAGACAGCAGAGTTTCTGGATCATGTTCACATGTTGCTTCTTCTCTGCCTGATGGAGCTTTAACCTGCATCTGTGGATGCTACGGTGAGCTGTGTTCACAGACCATGATTCCTGGAAGTGTTCCTGAGCCCATGCAGTGATTTCCAGGACAGAATCAGGTCTGTTTTTAATGCAGAGCTGCATGAGGGCCTGAAGGTCACAGACATCCAGTATTAATTTTCAGCTGTGTCTTTTGCACACAGAGGCGTCTCCAGACTGTCTGAATGTTTAGATGATTTTATATACATTAGATGATGGAATATTGAAATTTTCCATAATTTCACGTTGCTCCACAATTTGTGGATACAGTTTTTTTTGCAGATTGCTGACACTTTACTTTTGAGAGACTCTGCCTCTCTAAGATGCTCTTTTTATAGCCATTACCATTTTTTATCATTGCACTGACCAATTGCCAATTTAACTAACTGGTTGCAACATGTTCCTCCAGCTGTTGATTTCAGCACTTATCAACACTTTTCTTGAGACATATAGCAGCCATTAAATTCTATATGAGCTATAACTTTAATGAAATAGTAAAATGTCTCACTTTTGTGAGCAGAATATTGTTAAAGGAGTCTTGCAATCATTGCATCCTTTTTTTCATATTTTATGACAGTTATCTTGTGTATCTTATATCTTTTCTTGCAGTGTGAGATGACACTTATGTGCCACATACATGAGAGAGTGCTGGTTCAGAAAGCATAAAAAGTGTTTAAGCTGCGGTGTCACAGTCCCTGAGTCAACAGCTTTGATGAAACAGCAGTATCAATTACTCTGGGGATGAGAAGCTAAGGTAACTGGTTGCTTTGAATAGTATTGATATTCTAATATATTGCTGGTTAGACAGTATGACTGCATATTTTTTTCATTCATTTTAAATAACAATAGTTTGTCAGTTCAGAGGTCAGTCAAATGGAGGAGTTTGGGAGAAGTTATCTCCTCATTATGAAATGGCAAACTATAAGTAAACTATCTACTAACTTATCATTGTACTATTTATATTGTATTGAATTGTCTTGAGCAACTTGAACTGTGAGTTTTGAATGAGTTTCCACTGAGTGTTTATAAGATGTGATGATGGTTGGTTATTATCAGTCACAGACAATATGCAGCTACAGCTCAGTCTTTCATTTAGTAATTTTTGTAAAGGAAAATGGTTAAATTATTTTCCTACATCTTAGAATCTAAAGTACAAATCCTCAATTTTTCTTGAGAGGAATTTTGTTTTTATATGTTCAGAAGAAGTTGAAAACAGGGGAAAATTTAAATACAACTGTAGAAATCCTATTATGATCTACAGATTGTATGGTCAGGAGCAGGATGCCTTATGATAAGACTTTTAAGTGATGCGTGCTGGATTATATGTGCTGTTCTAGGAATTCAGTGAAACATAGCGCACACAAACACGCACACACACCAGGTGCAAGGCTTGATAATGGCAAACAGAGCTCTAACCTCATGCTCCCACGGGGTTTAGTCTCCCCAATCACTTCCTTCTCCACCTCGTCTTCATCGCACCTCAACCCCCCCCCAGCCTTTGTTTCAACCCCACCCCCATCATCCATCCTACGCTTTGTGGGGCTGTTGCTAAGGAGTCCTGGCAGCCACAGTTTTGTCATTGGACAAGAAGGAAAGGCAAAATAAGTAGGCTGAAAAAGGAGAAGGGAAGAAGGGAAGGGGAAATGCTGTTGGGGGCTGTGAGAGTGATGGAGGATTAGAAGAGAAGCACAAAGTAAGATCCACATGTGCTATTGAAGTGTCATATTAAGTTGACATTGTGACAGTAGGTAGATAATAATAATAATAATAATAATAATAATAATAATAATACATTAGATTTAAAAGCACTTTTCTAAATGCTCAAAGACACTTTGCATAAAAAGAACATAAAAAGGTGTGTTTTTGTCAGAGATTTAGAGAAGTCAGTACAGTCACGGATGTGTGGAAGATGGAATCTTGCAGGACAGAAGCTAGAACGGATTGATTGACAGGATCAACAAAACATGAGAACACATAACAGGAAAGAGTGAAAAAGGGTTGGGGTGCTCATAGGTATTGGACTTATATAAAAGCAATAAAATGAGGGAAACTGAGAAAAAAGTGCTGGCAAAGAACATTATAGATAGAGATAGAGATGGCCAGGCTTGACCTTGTCTTTGTTGGCACAATGGAAATTCATGTCTGAGTAAACACACACAAACATACTCATGCACGCTCACCTCCACATATGCATCCATTTTTCAGTAACAGCCTGTGATCACAAAGATTTTAAGGAGTGGTCTCAGGAAGCTGAAGAAAATCATACTAGAATGCACTATGGCCTCACGCCCGCCCTGCCCTCCCTGACACCTCTATAACGTCACTAAAATCTGCTCATTTTAGATTACACTGAGACCTCTGCCTCCCCATCCAGCCTGTCACTTTCCTGCAGTCTGTGAGCAACAATAGGCCCATTCTGAATGTTCATCGTACCGGTTCTGATTAAGATAACAAAACAATATCAGTCTCAGTCCATTTGTGTTGGCACTGTAAACACGGGTCATTCAAATGGTCCCTCATCATTTATCAAAAAGTCTCATAAAAGGGACTGAGTGGACACATCACTCTGAGAACTCTGGGATCAATTAATCTGTAGTTGAGCTGTCAGGTGCTTCCCCTTAAAATGAGAGAGACACATTAGTACACGCACACACACACACACACACACACACACACACCCATCAAGTCAATCACCTTTGCGTCCTCTTTTCCTCCCCTTAATAGCCAGTCCTCTCTGCTGTGGCTTCCTTTTAATCTCTCCCTCCTCAGTTGACCTGTATTTGTTAATCAGTCTTCCCCTCCTGATCTTTTCTTTGTTTTTTAAAGATAAAACCAGTGAAACTGTCCATATTCCACATGTATGTCCACATTTCTTTTGCACTCTCTGTTTCCTGTTCACCCCTACCCTCGCTCTGATTAAAACTAGGTCATTCTGCAACATCGAGCCATGGCTCTTGCCAAGCATGACATCCAGAAACACACGCATATTGCCTAGCAACCACACATTCACCCCACTCCCCCCCATCTTCATCCTCATTTCCTCCATCTCACCTTCCCTGGAGATTGTGCTCAGTGCAGAGGGCTAGGTTTGAAATCTGACACTGTTTTGTTTAGTTTCTTCTCTGCTTCCATAAAGGGTCTGATTGGGGCTTTGTCAGGAAAGATGGATTCATTTCTAACATAGGCCTGCAGTGTGTATATTATATATTATGTAGATTTGTTTTCAGAGCAGCATCTAATCCAAATATTCAAACTCTCCATTTGTTGTAAAGATTATATGTGCAGAATAGACGTTGCCTAGATTTCAATGATTGATTTATTTATTGAATACTTACAATACATTCAAAATGTTATGACAAAACTATCTTGGATGCAATTCTACATTTTCACAGGGACAGTAATGAACTGGGTTCAGAGGTCATATACCAGGACGGTAGGAATATCAAGTGAGACAATGAACATCAAAGTGCCTGAGCTGAAACACACATTAATGCAGACTACATGTGCCACAAGGCTGCCAAAAACTACTCAAAGAGAGCTACACTGGTCTGTGTATGATGGAGAGCATCAACATAATCAGAACTGCATTTAGTTCTTTAGATCAGATTCAGAAACACATACAGTGTGATTAGGATACACTGTGGATGGGAAAAGGAAAGTATAATTTCTGACACAGTTTCTTTCTTGTCATTTTGAACCGAAACGTCATTATTCAGATCTTTGTAATTTTCTGATGTGGTCGTTGCCACGTTGGTTTGTTAGGTGAACTATAGGCCTCTAAAGGCAGAGCTGCTACCAAATAGGATGACAACGAGGGTCTGCTCTGCACCGCTGCAGCCTCTCCCACATGCACATTACCCTCAAGTAGGACACTCCACTGCTGTGGCCTTTGGCAATGCACTTAACCTAGTTCAACGTTTCTCTCCCAGATGTTGAACACAGTATATGTTATGCTGCAGAGAGTGGGGTATAATGTATGGCCTAAACACATATAAGATGAACTTCATTGACTTGTCTGACTATAACTATTCTACATCTGAGTACAAGGTCAGATTTATAATATAGAATGAGGCTCAGTACATAAACCAAGTTAAACGACTAAAGTAATGTTTGTTGGATTTTCAAAATGATTAATGACTTCAATCAAAGTAGTGTCTTTTTATACCACAGAGTTGTGTTTATTTCCATTATTTTGTGGGTTAAAATGTTTGGTTTCTCCCTCTGAGGAGCACACATTGCTCCATCAGCTGTCATAGCTCTAAAGCTAAAACAGATACAAATAAATGTAAATACAATATGGGAATTGCACTCTGAATATTTTGGTATTCCCTAACATCTTGTCAGAATGTTCTGACAAATGTTTGTAGAAGGCATAGGCAGAAACACAAGTCTGCATAATGAAAACTGTAGTTTTGGTGTGAGAGGATTGATTTGAACTATACCGGATGGTTTACTGTAGTAACTCAACCATTGTGTCTATGTTGCACAAACTGTATGGGAGACAACAAAATGAGTTGTTTCACATTTTCATAGAGGCTTTTCTCGAGTTCTATGGGTAGACTGTGTGCCTGTCTGTGAGTGTGTTGGAGTTTGTGCGAGTGTGTGCAGAGAGACTCTAAAGAAAGAGGGAAAGAGCATTCTGTGATCCTAAGTGCAGCAGCTGGCATACAGACGAGCTCTTTGAAAGTGAAAACACACAGTTGGAGTTGCCATACTGCTGCAAATAGTCCTGAGGCATGACATAGTGCGTGTGTGTGTGTTTGTGCACATATTGTCTGCTCTACGGTATCTTCTGCTTCTTGCTGTTCTCAGCAGACTAACAAAAACTAATGAGCAGTCAGCACGTCTGACTCATGTTGCCTCCCCAGACTTATTTATTTCTGAATTTGGTCACCCATTAACATATTCATTATTTACCACGGTCTATTAAGTGGACCCACTGCTTCTGATGTGTCCACAGATATCACTTGTTTAAAATGATTTCACAAGGGTGATATGATGTCACAAGTGGGAGATTATGTTTAAACTGATGCATTAACTGTTCGCTGTTTGCTTTTTCAAGAAGATTCATGACGTTGTAATGTTATATGTATTCTCTTTTTTTCTTTTTAGGCCTGCTAAGTGATCACGGCAGAGGGAAAGGAAAGACTTCATAAGTCTCAGAAAGTGTGACGTAAGTCTATTTATACCATGGTCTGGGTGAATACTCGATTCTGATTAGCTGGAGGGTGTAGGTTAAGTAAGGGATAATGCCCTCTGAGGTGTACATTATCAGAAATGAATGAACAACGTGAAGGTGTGAACCATCCGTCGCAAAGCGGAGGCGTTCAGAGTTGCCGTGTTGTTGTCTGTTTTTACATTGTGTTTTTTTCTGTAGTTTCACTGTTTAGTTTATGGTTTTCAGGCTCGGACAGATTTTTGGTTTAAGTTTTTAAATAAATGTCCAGTTTAGTCTCTGGTTTTCTGTCTGTATTTCGGTCCTCTTCTCTCCACCATCTCCAAATCGTAACACTTTGGCTCAGGTGATACATCAAATTACACATTTGCATGTTTTCTGTTCTTTCTATTTACATAAATACTGTATGCTAAAACAACTAAATTCCAACTAAAGCTATGTCTTAAATTGTATTTGACAAAAGGCCCATCAGACTATGTCACCTTGTGATCACCTCTAAGGCATTTCCAGGCGGCTGCTATGATATGATAAAGTCCTCATTGAATAACCCCAGCATCTGATAATTTAATATATTTTTACATAGTATTAATTTAGGACAGCAGCTAGTAGTATTACACAAACAGTTATCAGTTAACGACAGCACTTCTAACAAACTGCAAGGACAGTACTGCACGTGTGGCTGCTGCTGCTCTTCTCTGGCACTTAGAATAGGACTTAGAATAGGAGCTGAGAGAGGTGTTTCTGCAGTGGGAGTTCTGCTTGAGTGAGCATAGCAAGGCGAGTTTATTTGTAGAGCACAATTCGTACACAAGGCAATTCAAAGTGCTTTACAGCTACATAAAATCAATTATCAATCAATTATCTTCCGTTTCTCCGGGAGCAGAAAAGCGCAGACGTCCCTGTCCCCGGCCACTTCCTCCAGCTCTTCGAGGGGACCCCGAAGCGTTCCCAGGTCAGCCAATAGAAATAGTCTTTCCAACTTATCCTGGGTCTTCCCCGGGGTCTCCTCCCAGTGCCCGAAACACCTCATCAGGGAGGCGTCCAGGGGGCATCCTAACCAGATGCTTGAGCCACCTCATCTGGCTCCTCTCAATGCGGAGGAGCAATGGTTCTACTCCGAGCCCCTCCCGGATGACCGAGCTTCTCATACTATCTCTAAGGGAGAGCCCAGACACCCTCCGGAGGAAGCCCATTTCAGCTGCTCCGCGATCTCGTTCTTTCGGTCACTACCCACAGTTTGTGACCATAGGTGAAGGTAGGGATGTAGATTGACCGGTAAATCGAGCGCTTCGGCTTCTAGCTCAGCTCCTTCTTCACCATGACAGGCCGATGCAGAGCCCGCAACACTGCGGACGCTGCACCGATCCGCCTGTCAATCTCCCTCATCCGTCCCTAACTAGTGAACAAGACCTAGAGACGGTAACTCGAGTCATGTGACTCGACAAGAGTCGCACTTAAGTCGCACAAGCGAAGACTTGACTTCAGACTTGCCCACAAAAGACTTGAGACTTGACTTGGACTCGAGGTTTGGGACTCATAAACATAAAATCTTCATTTTATGAAATCATTTTTTTCTGATCTTTATTTAATTAAATTTGATGTATGACACGGCTGATGGCAGGCTGAGTGCAACATAACCTCATGCATGCGTGCAGCCACTGATATCAAAACTACTCTAACCATGGCAACGTCACCTTATCTGGAACTGCCATATGTTGTCACATTTGGCAATAAAGCATCCACGCAGTAGTGGTGCAACGGATCATCTTTGATCCGTGATCCGTTCGGATCAATATCTTCGGTTCGGCACGCACGTGAAAAAAAAGTTGTGTGCATGTTCAGTCCACTCACAGCGTGGTCATGACGAGCGGAAGAACGGAGGAGCTTGAACGCCCCAGCGTTATTTAAGTCCCCTGTATGGGGAAAAGAGGTTAGTGGATAAAACCGTGACTTTGTGTAAGCAACATGGCACAAGAAAGTCAAATGACAGTGGAAACACATCAAGCATGGCCACGTATTTGAAGCAACATCACTCCGGTGTTTCACTGACAGGAGTGAAAACGAAGGCTGCTGAACAAGCGCATATCACCGCAGCAATTATGCAGCCCCTTGTTGCACGATCCGACATCACAAACACATCACAAACGCTATGGGTGTGTTTATAGGTGCAGACATGAGGCCAAATTCGGTTAAAGGAAGGAAATATACCTTTTTATGTTGCACTTTAAGTTGTTTTTAATTAATTATGTTAAAAATAAGATATGCCTTGTGGATATTAAGATGATTTTATATATTTTAATTTCATATTTTAAAAGTGTTAATAAACAAAAACACCAAACTTATGTTAATTTGTCTTGTCTTGTCTTTTTTTTTTTTTGCTGATCCGAAAAATGATCCGATCCGTGACTCTGATCCGCAAAACGATCCATTTTTTTGTCCGTTGTAGCCCTACCACGCAGACAGCAAACAAGCGAACGGCCATTTGCAAAGTGTGTGGTATCAGGATAAATGATGCCAGCTCAACTACGTCCAACTTCATTAG
The DNA here is from genome assembly GCF_036924035.1 of Leuresthes tenuis. Classification (NCBI taxonomy): domain Eukaryota; kingdom Metazoa; phylum Chordata; class Actinopteri; order Atheriniformes; family Atherinopsidae; genus Leuresthes; species Leuresthes tenuis. Next base: position 37,662,982 of record NW_027325357.1, read on the forward strand.
GCCCCTAAAAAGGCACAAGGACAGGTCAGTCTCTTTGTAATGTGAAAGGGAAACTTAAAGTGTATCGACAGCTAGCAAACTAATCAAAGTAAACAGTGTTGTAAACTATATTCAGATTATAGCTTCATTGTTCACTACACAGCACTGCTGATTTATCTGCAGCAGCCTGTGAAATTTGGGAAGGACTTTGGTTAAGTAGCCTAGGTCAACAGTTACTAAATGTATTGCTAAGCCAATTCTACGTGGATGTAGCTTAATGTAAATCTATTTGCTGTTTTAAAATAGCCTACTTTTACAATTTCAGGGACACCTGATAAAATTCCAGGTTGACAAAAAACTGAAAAATGCACTGAAATTGCGCTGAAAAATGTTATGCATGAGAAGTTCAGGCGACACAGTCAGTTATTAATATGTCTGCTAATGTATCCTGTTAAAATACATTTATATACTTCAAACAAGCTTTCATGGTGTTTCTTCACATTGGATTGAAATAGCCCTCTCAAGTGACCATGCTCTGATCAATTTTGATCCTGCAGTGTATAATAATATTACATATATTGATAATACAGTACATGCTTTCAGTCCATAACATACAGCAATACAGTCTTATCTAGACCAAATGGCATGTGTCTAATGATAGAACGTTCATTTCAGTCATTTGAGACTTACCTTGGACTTGGGTCAAAAGACTTGAGACTTGACTTGTTATTGGTCCTCAAAACTTGAGACTTGACTTGGACTCAAACAAAAAATACTTGAGACTTGACTTGGACTTGGAAAAAATTACTTGTGAACATGTCTGACAAGACCCTGAGATATTTAAACTCATTCCCAACCAAGAGAGGGCATTCCTCTTTTCCGGCTGATGACCATGGTCTCAGATTTGGAGGTTAGAGCTGAAGATCATGGGCCGACAACGCAAGCAGAGCCACATCAGACCCAATTCTGAGGTCGCCAAACCGGACCCCCTCAACGCCCTGGCTGCACCTAGAATTTCTGTCCATAAAAATTATGAACAGAATCGGTGACAAAGGGCAGCCCTGATGCAGTCCAACTCGACTTACTGCCAGCAATGTGGACCAAACTCTGACACCGGTCAAACAGAGACCGAACAGCCCCTATCAAGGGGCCCTAGAAATGGGAGGGGCCACATCTGAGCCCCCCGACTCTGCTTCCTCATAGGAAGGTGTGTCACAACATCCCTAGTTGAGGTCATCAGAGCCCCATGTTTACGGGGCACCCCCTATGCCGCCAGATGGTGAATAAGAATCTCTTCTTGGCTGTTCAGAAGTCGTTTTCCAAGGCCTCATCAAACTGCTAGTCCAACGCCTCTCAAGGAGACTGGTTCTGGAGCCCAAACTGTGCGTTGAGGTGAATCCAACTATTCTAGCCGGAACCTCTCAGTCTCGCACACCAGCTCAGGCTCCTTCCCCAACAGAGAGGTGACATTCCACATCCCAAGAGCCAGCTTCAGAAGCCGAGGATCAGACCGCTAAGGTCTCCGACCAGCTCACACTGCACCCAACCCCCTCGGCTCCTCCCATGGGTAGTGAGCCCGACCTGGCCCCATGGGTATAGGCCCGGCAACCAGGCGCTCACTACTGGGCCCCACCCCGAGCCTGGCTCCAAGGGGAGGCCTCGGTGACCCACGTACGGAAAAGGGAAAACGTCTTTCAAGTGTCTTTTTCTTCATAGGGGGTCTTATGAGCTGGTCCCTCATTTAGGATCTGTTTGCCTTGGGTGACCCTACCAGGGGCTAAAGCCCTGGACAACATAGCTCCCAGAATCATTCGGACACGCAAACCCCCTCCGCCACGTTAAGGTGACAGCTCATGGGGGGGCAAATAAAATCATTAAAATATAAAAATAATCATTAATTAACTAAATTAAAAGTGAAGAGTGCAGATAAAATACTTTCATTTGTCATATGCACAGCTAAATAGAATTATTTTCAGCCTGAATTTAAACATTGTCAGAGCTGAGTCCTATCTCACATTTTCTGGAAGACTGTTCCAGATTTTAGGAGCATAAAACTGAAATGCAGCCTCACCTTGTTTAGTCCTGACTCTGGGCACCAGCAGGAGACGTGATGTCAGAGATGTACTTTGGTGCTAAACCATGAAGAGAATTCATGAGCAGAGCTGTTTTAAAGTCTATTCTCTGAGCGACAGGAAGCCAGTGCAGAGACCTGAGCACTGGACTAATATGGTTGTATTTCCTGGTTCTAGTCAGGACTCAAGCAGCAGCATTCTGGATGTACTGCAGCTGTCTTACAACCCATTTAGAACCCAGTGAGCAGGCCGTTACAGAAGTCTAACCTGCTGGAGACAAACGCATGGATTAGTCTTTCTAAGTCTGGTTTAGACACTATTCCTTTGATTCTGGTTTTTAGATGGTAGAAATCTGCTGATGTTATTGATTTAATGTGGCTGTTAAAGTTCAGGTCTGAGTCCAATATTACCCCTGGATTTATAACTTGATTATTAAGTTTTAGAGAGCGTCTCAAGGTGACTGATGACACTTTCTCTTTGTTTCTGTGGGCCACACAAAAAAATTTCAGTTTTGTCTGAGTTTAGCTGGAGAAAATTGTTTTGCATCCACACACTGATCTGTTCGATGCAGTGACACAAGGTATGTACAGGCCCGTCAGTGACATGTAGATCTGAGTGTCATCTGCATAGTTGTGGTAGGACACATTATAGCTGCCTATTAGGTGGCCTAATGGAAGCATGTACGGATTGAACAATAGGGGTCCCAGGATTGACCCCTGGGGAACCCACAGCTCATAGCTATTTGGTCTGGGACACAGTTACCAATTTCAACAAAATGCTCCCTGTCCTCGAGATAGGACTTGAACCAGTTGAACTCAGGTCCAGCAGAACTAAAACCGAGACTTTGCCTGCATCTGTGTTCAGGCGGATATCGTTTGTCACCTTGATCAGAGCTATCTCAGTGCTGTGGTGGGGCCTAAAGCCTGATTGGAAAGTATCAAAAGCATTGTTAGACAGGAGAAAGTCAGAAAGCTGGACTTTGCCAAATTATGGCAGGTTTGATATGGGCCGGTAGTTGTTCAGTGCAGTGGTATCAAGGCTGCTCTTCTTTAGAAGAGGCTTAATTACAGCAGTTTTTAAGGCCTTTGGAAATGTTCCAGTCTTGAGTGAGATGTTAACTAGATGAATGAGTTGTGGTAACAAACTGCGCAGCACAGACTTTAGAAATCTAGTGGGCAACTCATCAAGACAGCACATTGATGGATTCAGACTGCAGATGATCTCTTTCCCTGTTTTGTCAGTGGCAGGTGTGAAATGTGTCAGCTCTAGGTGTCTAGCTGGCCTCAGAGTAGTTGTTTGTGTTGTGGTAATTATTGCATTTTTAATGCCTTGAACTTTGTCATTAAATAATATTTCCAACTCATTACACATAGATGTAGAAATGAGTCCTAAAGGCAGTGAAACTGGAAGGTTTATTAATCTGTTTACTGTAGCAAACAGGACACGAGAGTTGTTACTGCAGTTTTTAATGGTTTCAGAAAAATAAGTCTCCCTCGTTCTATGCAAAGTCTGGTTGAAAACACATAGCTTTTCTTTGTAAATCTCATAATGAACCTTGAGCTTTGACTTGCACCATTTCCGTTTGACTCTCCAGTACTCCCTTTTCTGTGCCCTGACCAACTCAACTTTAACCATTCTAACCTTGACAGGAGCAATGGGTCTTTATGAGTCTTCCCAGAACAACTGCAGACCGAACTGCTGGTTTGGGTGTAACAGACAGGTCAGCTACATCGACGACATCCACATTTGAGATAACAACACACTTTGAAATGAGCACATCTAGAGTGTACCCTCTGCTGTGGGGGGACTCAGTCAGATGCTGTGTTAGACGAAGCATTTCAAGGACAGCAGTGAGTTATTTAGCTTGCTTGTTATGGGCTACATCCACGTGCACATTCAAGTCCCCTGTTATGACTAAACAGTCAAAAGCAGTGCACACAATTGAAAGTAATTCTGTAAAGCAATATTACCTTTTGTGAGGAAGGAAGCATAACTTCTGACTTCTAGAATCTGTCTTTAGCTATATATTTTATCTATTATTTTTTCTTCCATTTAAATCAAGGAAGTAACAATGATGGATTCAAATATCTACATTTGTTCATTCTTTCTGTGTGAACATCTCCATATGAACAGGTAAATTTCCCTTAAAGGTGACATATTCTGAAAAAAAAAAACTTTTTTTCTGTTGTTAGGAGCATATATTAGGGTATCTTTTTTTTTTTTCCCCTTGTCCTGTTCAGCATTATGGCAGCAGAATTGTAGTCTGAATACCTTTGATGCCAAACAGATTTGCTTTGCCAAGGGAAGTTTTATAAATGTAAAGCTCCCCTTGATGCCCATTTATTTATTTCTGTTTACAATATATGACATGTAATAGAACTGAACCGGACCGGGGGACAAGGAAAGAAGAAGAGGAAAGAAGGGGAAACAGAACAAAAATAGAAACAAAAACCAGACAACCAGCTGCTACACCTGTAAAAAACAAAACAGACAACAATCCATGGCCTCTGAGGGGAATACAGCCTTAGCGCCACCAGGAGCACCTGAAAGCAGACAAGCAGAGAAAAAACAAACACACAACCAAACAAAAACAAGCACAAGAAGCGGTAATCGCATACAACACAGCTGTGAATATAGATGACCTGAGACGACATGATAATACATCAACTGCTTAGCGACCATGCTACTGGACTAATAAATGTGTGTGTGTGTGTGTGAGAACATGCAACACCCATGGCACAGGACCTACATGGTAACCGTGCTTAGTTATGAGTGTATAAGTGTACAGAGCCACAATCCACAGCCCCCCCCAGCAATCAGAAGCAGGCAGAGAGGGCCACAAGACCCAGGCCACCAGCAGCCCCCACAGAGCACAGAACCCAGGAAGCCCACCACAGGGACAACCACGCATCCACCCAGAAGACTGCAGAGGAAGCCCCCGGACAGAGCCCCCATAAGCATAGGGCAGAGGCCCTCCGGGAGCCAGGGGCAACAGCCCACCGACCCCGCCAGGCCCCAGCCGCCCAGACATGGGCCGTGCACTGGACCCGGGCCCCGGGAGCCCGAGCGCCCCCAAACCCCCCGGCAGAGGCCCCACCCAATACCCAGGAGGGCCAAGCACCCCAGACAGCAACACAGTGGGTCAGCGCCTGCCCCAGCGCCCCTGGCCAAGTGCCCTGGGAGTCAAGACGTGCCCACAGGTGGGTGAAGTCGCGAGCAGCGGGGAGAGGCAACGCCGCCCCCCCATCGGGAGAAGCACAAGCAGGCCAGGTGACAGCAAGTCCCAGATCCAGGCCCAATCATCACCACACACACTTTCACGTCCCATACATCCACACATCCTCCCTCCCTCAACTCCGCTGGGGTGTAGCGCAGCGGGCATCAGGGGGCCAGCAGCCCCCCAGCCACCACAGACCCCGAACCAGCAGAACAATTAATTAATCCTCTTATATATTATATATATATTAGGGTATCTAAACTCGCCAGCATGTAAAAAATTTCCCCAAAACATAACCGTGGATTTTCTTTTTGTTTCTCTTTCTTCTTATTTTCATTTCAAGATTACATCACTCCTTGAAGCTTCAGTTGGTAACTTGAATAAAAGTAACTTATTCTAATATTTCCTAAAACTGTCCCTATGACCAGACAGCAAGACATCAGACTTGTAATCTGTGAAGAAAAAGCAGCTCCATTGACCCCGCATACTGCCCCTACTTCGATTTTCAAGAATTTACCATGACCGAGACAAAACAACCAATCAGAGCAGCGTCTAATGGAGTGTCTGACATCTGTCAATCACTCCTCACACACATGCTGCGACCCACCCCTCCCTCCGCTCATGGTGCCGGCTGCCACACTGTCAGAACAGCTCTGTGGGGGTTCCGGTTCCGGGTTGAGATGGAGTAGACGTACGTCGAGTCTCGCTCCTGCAACTATTGACAATTTTACGTTTTAAGACCCCGAAAGTCGCAGCAAACCGAGAGTACTCGAGTGATTTAGTCTGTTTTGATTAACACACCACGGAAATATGTCGACATATGCAACCAGACAGAATGTGAAAGACCAGGGTGCTAAAGTCAATCCCTCACACGAGGCAGATGATGAGTTTAGCATGGCGGCCATTGCTAACTTCTTGGAAGAACACCGCCAAGCCCTCTCCGCTGATTTTAAAGCTTCTATTTCAACACTCGAAGCAAAGTTGGACCATGTCCACACCACAGTGTCAGACCACACTCAGAAGATAAATTCTCTTGAAGCAAACGTTAACTTAATAGACGAGCGTTTGTTGACATTGGAGGCATCCTGTGCTACGCTAGCGGAGACCAATGCTAAGCTGTCGGTGAAACAACATCAGAGTGGTTGGCATACCTGAGTCAGTGGAGGGGCCGCGGCCCACCACCTTCTTTGCAGAGCTGCTCATGGAGATTTTTGGTAAAGGCTTCCTAGAATTACCGCCTGAATGTGACAGAGCTCATCGTACACTATCCGAGAAACCGAAGCAGGGGCAGAGAGCACGGCCCATCATCATCAGGCTACACAGGTACCAGGTGAAGGACAGTATCATACGTGAGGCCCGAGCCAGGAGAGACAAGCTACAGTACCGCGGCTCCCCCATCTCCATCTACGAGGACTACGTTCCGGAGGTGGTAGAACAACACCAGAAATACCAGGAGGTGATGTCGGAGCTCTACAACCTGGGCTTCAAGCCTGCACTGCTATTCCCTGCCAGGCTTTTCATTGTGATGAAGGATGGAGGTAGGAAGAGGCTCTCTTCGGTCCCAGAGGCTAAAGGCTTCATAACATCCATCCACATGGAGGAGACCTGACGACCGCTATTAATCACACCGCAGATGAGCCGTTGTTGTGTGAACTTCTAATGTCTAATTTCCTGAAATACTTAGGGCATGAACAACATGATTAAAATTGGTAAGGTCTTGACACAGTTACAGCACCTTAAAGGGGACGTGGTGTTTCTGCAAGAGACACATCTCAAAACATCTGACATACCACGTATTAAGAGGGCATGGATAAGCCATTTATTCCATTCAAAATTTGCAGATAAAGTTAGAGGGGCAGCCATCATTATTCATAAAAGGGTCCTGTTTGAGCCAACAAATATAATTGTAGATACTGATGGCCGTTATTTCATAACTTCAGAATATACCAGTGGTATATTCAGTTTATGCACCTACCTGGGACGACGACCAGTTTTTCTTGAGGCTCTATGCAAAAATTCCAAACGCTGACAGTCACCGCATTATCATAGGTGGGGACTTCAATCTGGTGCAAGATGTGACTCTCGATAGATCTGCCCCTACACAAATCAGCGAACATAGTACAAACATATGCCTCACAGTTGGGAATTTCAGATCCCTGGAGGTTTAAACCCCCCCATGGTAGAGCTTTCTCCTTTTTCTCCCATGTCCATCACACATTCTCCCGAATTGATTTTTATCTACTTGATAATAATCTCTTAGACTGTGTGAATGCATGTGAATATCACCCAATAACCACCTCCGACCATGCTCCTACCACAGTTGATATTAATTTACAGCGGGATGCAATTCCACATGCACTATGGAGGTTTAGTTCGTACTTGCTGTCGGATAATAGATTTAAAGATTTTGTTGCGACTCATATCCGTTCTTACATAGAGTTTAATGACACCCCTGATGTCAGCAGTAACACTCTGTGGGAAGTGCTTAAAGCTACTGTTAAAGGACAGGTGATATCCTATACTTCCCAAATGAGAAGGGCTGAACGGACTAGGCTGATGAAATTGCAGACGAGCTTCTGAAACTTGATGGAACCTACTCCACCTCTCCGTCCCCTACCCTCTATAAGAAATGGCTACTACTGTATTCGGAACATGACCTGTTAATGACACGTGTAGTGGAGAGGCAGCTGTGCCAATCGAAACAAACCTTTTTTGAGCAGGGAGATAAGGCAGGGAGACTCTTGGCACAGCAGGTTCGAGCTACTAGTGCTTCTAGATTGATTCCTCAAATTAAACTACACACCTCAATGTGCCTCAATTACTGCAACAACCTCTAACCCTTTAGACCGGTTAACATATCCTCAAATTGATGTGACTATTGCCAGAGAACTGGGTAGACCCAACTCTTTGTTGGAGGTGCATGGGGCAATCAGTGCTATGCAAAACAGGAAGTCTCCGGGACCCGACGGTTTTACAGTCGAGTTCTTTAAGGCATACTCGATGCTATTAGCCCCCATCCTTGTGAGAATGTTCAATGATTCCTTTACTGAAGGTAGATTACCAGCAACTTTGTACGAGGTATCTATTTCATTGCTTCTGAAGAAAGACAGAGATCCTATCTCCTGTGGTAACTACAGACCAATTTCGCTTTTAAACATAGACTGTAAGATTCTGGCTAAGGTCTCTGGCCCTCTGTCTCCAAAGTGTGATGTCATCAATAATTTCATTAGACCAGACAGGCTTCACATTAGGAAGACATTCAGTATTCATCACCAGAAGGCTGCTGAACATAATACTCTCGCCCACTCTCGTCTAACACTCCTGAAATTATAGTGGCGCTTGATGCTGAGAAAGCCTTCGACCGAGTGGAGTGGAGCTTTGTGTTTTTTATCTAACTTCATCGCTTGGGTTAAACTTCTGTATGCAACCCCATCCGCTTCTGTAAATACTGACGGCGTCCATTCACCATACTTCCCTCTTAAACGTGGGACCCGGCAGGGTTGTCCACTTTCACCCTTGCTGTTCAATATAGCCATCGAGCCACTAGCCATCTGGCTTAGAAACCAGGATGAGTTTGAAGGCATTACTCATTAAGGTCTAACCCGCAAACTCACCTTATATGCCGATGACCTTATTTCAAACTCCACAGTCTCCCTCCCCTCAGTTTTATCAATTCTGAATCAGTTTGGGAACTTATCAGGATATAAATTGAACATTCAGAAAAGCGAGCTATTTTTTGTTAACGATTTAGCGAGGTCACTCCCACAATCCATATTTCCTTTTAAAATAGCTGAAGAGGGATTCAGGTATTTGGGGGTCTTTATAACTAGCTCCTCCAGGGAACTTTTCCGGAAGAATTTTCAGCCACTATTAGATAAGTGCAAATCAGACTTGTCCAGATGGGCTGCCCTCCCCCTGTCCCTTGCAGGCCGAGTTAATCTTATCAAGATGGTTATTTTTCCAAGATTTCTGTATCTCTTTCAACACATCCCAATATGTCTTAATAGATTTTTTTTTTTACTAATCTTGACCAACAATTTAATGCTTTTATTTGGCATAATAAACCAGCCCGTATTAAGAAACATGTTCTCCAACTTTCTAAACCTGAAGGGGTATTAACACTGCCAAATTTACGTCACTACTTTTGGGCCTGCAATATAAATAAACTTCTATACTGGCTCCACAGTGAAGGTACAGATGCCTGTCCACCCTGGGCTCGCACTGAGATAGCTTCTTCTTCCTGCTCCTTACATTCTATGATTTGCTCACAGCTCCCCATAAGTGCCCATAAGGTCTCACCTACTCCGGTCGTCACCAATACAATTAAAATTTAGATCCAGTTTAGGAAGCAGCATGGCTTACATAGGGCTTCGACTCTTGCCCCAGTTTTGAATAACTATGCATTCCTTCCTTCCTGCTCTGACCCCACTTTTCGTGTATGGTCAGATAAGGGCCTCAGAACACTTAATGACCTCTATGACGAAGGTGTTTTCACGTCTTTTGCATCTCTTTCAGACAAATACATGCATTACTAAACATAAGAAAGATCAGACCATACCTGACCCAACATGCCACCCAACTCCTGGTGCAGGCCATGGTCATCTCCCGCCTTGACTACTGCAACGTTCTCCTAACTGGTCTCTCAGCCTGTGCTGTGAAACCTCTGCAGATGATCCAGAACGTGGCGGCGCGTCTGGTCTTCAATCAGCCTAAAAGAGCACACGTCACCCCTCTGTTCATTGAACTCCACTGGCTACCCATCAAATTCAAGTCACTGATGTTAGCCTACAAAGTGCTTAATGGAACGGCTCCCATCTACTTGAATGCTCTTGCAAAGGCTTATGTCACAACTCGGTCCCTCTGTTCATCCCAGGATTGTCGTCTAGCAGTGCCTACACCACGCCTAAGACAATCCAAACTCTTTTCATGTGTCGTCCCACGATGGTGGAATGACCTACCGAGTGCTACCAGAACAGGGGCGTCCCTGTCTATCTTCAAGAAGCTCTTGAAAACCCAGCTCTTCAGAGAGCATCTCCTATCCTAGCACTTACCTTCCACTTACCTACCCCCGCTATCTCTGCACTTTATCTTTCTGCACTTCTTTCTATGCCTACACCCTATCTCTACTCTGTCACCTCTGACAGAGTCAGACTAGTGGGTTCTTTCTATGTAGTTTATTGTTAGCTTTTTATATAGCTTGTTAAATCTTCATTTGTAAGTTGCTTTGGATAAAAGCGTTTGCTAAATACATAAACATAAACAAATACAATTTCCCCAATAGCCACTTTTTTCGGTACCTCGAAATGAGACACTTTATTCAAAAGCAGTTCCACATTTCCCAATCCGCCCCCCTGAAGCTGAAATGGAATTTTTGTCTCTAAACTTGCAACAGAAACAACTGATATCTGTCATTTACAATAAGATTGCTCTTCTGAGTCAAGCCTCAACTATATCATCTAAAAGTGCATGGGAAAAGGATTTGGGGATGGATATAACTGAGCTCCAGTGGAGGGACATTTTAAAATTGATCCATTCTTCATCTATATGTGCCAGGCATGGTCTATTGCAGTGGAAGGTGCTTCATAGAGCCCACTTCACTAATGCTAAACTGGGTAAGATATATCTTAATCACGGTGACACTTGTAATCGTTGTAAACAGTCCCCAGCCAACCATGCACACATGTTCTGGACGTGCCCAAAACTGACTAACTTTTGGTCTGATATATTCCAAACTCTCAAACAGGCTCTCAATACAAATTTAGAACCGAATCCCCTGATTGCTCTTTTTGGTCTTCCACTAACTAAAAATCTTCCCACAACTATACAGCGTGTCATGGCCTTTACTACCCTGCTTGCCAGGCGTGCAATTCTCCTCAAATGGAAACTTGTGTCTCCCCCGACTCATAATAGTTGAGTACGTGAAATTTTACTGTCTTAAGTTAGAGAAGTTAGGGTTTTCGCAGAAGGGATCTTTGACAGCATTCCACGAAACCTGGAACCCACTGCTGGGTTTGTTAGCTTATATTGTGTCAATGTTACTCCTGATGACGAGGACACTTCTTAAAGGTTGGAAAGAGAGGAACCCCCCCCCATTCTATTTTTTTTATTTTTGTTTTGTTTTACTATTCTAATGTTTTACTATATTGTGTCCTAATGTACTTAGATTATCTACTTGTTGCTATGTAACAATGTACTTTTCAAGTGTGACTGCATCTGACATGGGTTGTCAGGAGGGATAGTGGGGTTCATGTCGGGGTATTGTCTTGTTCTGTTTTTCTGATGTAGGATGATGCTGAGTCACCTTCCTCTACTGTCTGCAGAAAATGAATAAAGAAATTTGGAAAAAAAAAAGAACAGCTCTGTGAGCAGCGACAGGAGGCTAGTGAAAGCTATGGCGGAGCAACAGCCATCCGGGAGGAGGGGCTTGGAGGCAGGGCATGAGTGCACCGGAGAGGGAGGGGGGGTGATGTCAAGCCTGTGTTGGTTCAGATTTTCAATCTAAGTCTGTTCTCTTCTCCATCTTACCAACTGTAGCTTTAAATTGACTCCACCTCCTCTGTTAAGCCCCACCCACTCACATCCACCCTGCTGGATGGTTGAAGCCAGCTTCTGGTGGAAATGTTCTGCTGTCAGCTGTACTGAGGAGCATGCATCTTCCATCTAGCAGCAGCCTCAGAGGATATAAGAGCCCAGTGGATAAACTATATCTGAGGCTAATGTTCCAGCAGAGTTAGCTAAAGACTGTGAATGTGCAGCAGCTACTTTTCATCCCACTGTTTTAACAACTTGGTCCAGTTCAACGCTGGACTGAAGAAACTGAGCCACAAAGAGGGATCAGTTCCAACTCTCAGAGCCTGAACTTCAGAGCAGGGAAATGGAAATATCTGAGAAATAACTCCTCATGGTTTATTTATTGATTTATTTCTTCCTTTAGCAGCAGCTAACGCTAACAGCTTAGCTAATGAAGATGACGTACACCAACTTCGAAGGAGTTATTGCCGTTCCTTTCTGAAAGATGAACATTATTGTTCCCACATTACTTTGTTAGCTGAAGCTTTATAGTTGAACGGTTCCGTTCTGTAACTCATACAACCTGCAACTGTGTGGATAAGGTGTGTTTTCCTCAGTCCTCAGGTCCTCTCCTGACTCTCGTTGCCACTTGAACGCCATGTACCACTCTCTGTGTGTTAATATTCAATACAGTATCTTAGCTCTTTCTAGAACTGGTAACACTGCTGCTTTCAATTCTCACATCTTTTCAACTTGTTCCTTCACACCATGATATTTTTTTAACTTCTCGTGTTCCTTCTTGATGTAGCTGTCACTTGGTGTATCAGTAAGTTGATGTCTCGCTCAGTCCGGGCATTCAGCATGATGACATCAATGTACAGGAGGTGGCTGATGGAACCGGTTTCCATAGCCAGTCTTTGTGATGATGTGGCTGAGGAGGTTCAACCTATGCAGAACGGCAGTTGGGACAGAGCATTTTCTTGGTAGATACCACATTTGACGTTAACTTGTGTAATTGGCTTGGAATTAGCCTCTAGGGTGTCTCCAACAGTCCCATTCTGTTCTTATTGAAGGCTCTTTGTGTCCTGTTGATGTTGTAGGGCTTCAGGCATTTCAGTATCAATGTGTGTGGCATTGAGTCGTAGGCTTTCTTATAGTTAATCCAGGCAGTGCACAGATTTGCATGCCTGATCTTACAGTCTTGAGTGGCAGTTCTGTCCAACATTAGCTGGTGTTTAGCTCCTCGGGTGTTACTTCCAGTTCCTTTCTGGACCCTGCTCATGTATTATGCTATGTCCCAAAATCATTTTATCCGCTGTGATGCCTGAGAGGAGCTTTCATTTTGTACAGAGGCAGGTTGTTGGCCGATAGCTGGATGGAACCTCCCACTTCTGAGGATCTGTCAGTTAACTAGCATCTGCCACTAACTTATAGCTGCTAAACAATTTCCCTCTCAGATCAAAACAGTAGCTATCTGCACTTCCGGGTGACGATCACGGGAAAAAATCTTGAGCATGCGCAGAACGCTCGATCACATTAAGTGGGCAATAGGATCGAGTTATCTTGGGGTCTTAATTCGATCGCAAGTAACACGATCCGATTCGATTTCTTGTCGGATTAAGCTTGTTACATGAGCTGAATAACTCAATCTTATTGTAATTTAGCCATTAATCTGATGTGATTGCCCGCATGTAACCGCACTGAATGACCACTGTGCTTAAACCAAAGGTATTTTTAGTACAGCCTGTGTCATACATCCCAATAAAACCAGGAAAGGGCAAAAAATGGCAACATATTTCTGCATGTATATTATTGATCAATGTACAAAAAAAAAAAATCTTAAGTGCAGATGAGACAGCTGTACTCTACTTGTTCTTCAAATGTTTTTCTTTAACTTGTATTTCTGGGGACAAGGTTGCACTGACAATGATATTTAGAGCCAGTGCAGCATATTCACTGAATAGTTATGGCTGGTTTTAAAGTGATCTTCAAAATGCACAGTCCAAATCTAAACACCCTCCCCCATCCCCCTTCCCCATTGCATTTTTCCACAGACGCACCATTAGCACCCAACACAATCCACCTGAAAGTGCATGCTTTTCATGGACAAAGAACAGGCATAGCAGTAAACCTAATGACTTAAAAGGAAATATTGCAATACTTAAAAAATAAGACAATGGCATGTCCATCTATGCAATTCTGTTGATGTTATCAGTGTGTACTGCAGTGCTTGAAATAAGTGAACTGCTTTCTACAACTCCCTTTCTGAAGAAATTGGGATGTTGTAAGAAATATAAATAATACCGAATGCCAAGATTTCTACATGTAAGCCTGCAGTCTGAGTTCTGTAAAAATGTTCAGTTATGAGGTCTTTGTAATATGATGGAGCTTGGTCATTAGAAGCTTTATATTTGAGGAGAAGAATTTTAAATTTTGTCCTGGATTTTACAGGGAGCCAATGAAAAGAAACTAGGATCTGAGAAATATAATCTGTCCTTCTAGTTTTATCAGAAATCTGGCTGCAGCATTTTCCAGATTTCATCTGGTAACTTCATTGATAGGTACAGCTGAGTATTATATGCATAGCAATGGAAATTTATGCTATGCTGTCTAATAATGTTACCTAATGGAAACATGTATAAAGTGAAAATAATCGGTCCTAGCACAGAATCCTGAGGAACTCCATGACTTACTTTGGTGTGTGAGGAAGATTCTTTGTTTGTATGAAATCTATCAGATAAATATGCCGTGATCCATCCTAATATGTGTTTTAATCCAGGAAACAGGATAGAAACAGTCTAAACCTAAATCAGATTCTACAGAAACTCCTGAAGCTGCTGTACATGATGATACATTAGCAACAATTGTTGGAATGCAATATTTTCTTTCTTTGATAGAAACATTTGTCACTGAGAGTCAAAGGAATACATGGCTCAACAGAGCTAGGACTCTTTACCTGGTTACAGTGCAATTATGACACCTAGGGTTGTTCTTATTCTCTTCAGTCAATGATGAATAACAAGTAGTTCTATTTTTGTGAAAGTTTTTTTATGTTATCAAACTATCATTCTAGAGTAAGTTTTTTAGATTAGTGGAACGTCATTTTCTTTCAAGATTTCCTAACGTGTGCTTCAAAGCACATCACGTTTTAAACACACAGGAGTCAGCCTCATTTGACTGATAACTTTCTTTTTCACAGGGGTAACATTTTCCACTGTTGAACACATTAAGAAGTAATGTTTATATAACTGCCCTTTGTTGTATTGGCACATGGCATTGATGAAAAATAGTGTTGGAATTGAACCATTAAATTTGGTTACAGCTTTCTCTGATATATACATATATTGATGACATAACTTTGATGACATAACAAAGGTTATTAAATGATAACAAAAGACAAAAGAATTGTGAGGAAATAGTTAATTGTTTCTATATTTGAATGTTTATCAGGTATATTTTTTGCATCACACGTTCCTGTGAAGCAGCTTATATATGGAACCTGATCCTCTGGGCATCCTATCTTCCCCTTGGCTTTGTTTCAAGTAGTTTTCTCCAGGGAGCCTCAGAGCAGCTATGCTATGAATGGAGCCCACAACTAAATTCTCTCTTGTGCCAAAAAACATTTGTAGAGCTTAGTTAAATGTGTTTATGCTGGTTCTATACTGTATACGCTACTAAATTGTTCTCATCCTAACCATCTTTCTCTGCCTTTTCTCATAGGTCCTTGCCACAGCTGTCAGAAAAACCATCTAACCATTCAGGAGAGGCTAGGATTTAGAGTAATTAATTGAAGGGGGAGAAATGTGGGGGCAGTGCAGGCATGCGGTCTTGACTCTCATGTCATTTCTGCTGCTACTGTGGCAAGAGGTCGCACCCATAGAGGTTCCTCCAGACCGTAAGTAACTCAGCAGTCTCTATATCTCTATTTGGTCAATATGTCACCGAAAATTGTGATGCAAATGCTGCTCCAAAAAAACTATAGCTGCTACATTGACTTATTTGGCTTATATATTTGTTCATACAGGTTTATGTTTGGTTATTACATAAAGGTGATATTAGGACTGCTGAAGACAGAAAATAGCTCCATCCCATATAGTGTCAGATTCTTCAAATAATTTTAGATCTCATTTTTACAAACTGACACAGAGCAAAAAGCTGTTTCAGATTAACTCATCAAATAAAAGGTAATTTCTTTTAGAGTTTAGTCAAAGGCAGACAACCATTTTGCATTTCAAATGCATGAAATTTCTAATTTCCCACAACATCAAGCTTGTGGGAAAAAAAAGTTTTAAAACTACAGGTCTGCATTTATAATCTGGGCGGACAGAAAAGAGTCTACTGTTGAGACACTGTTGATGGTTAATTCAACATGAATAATAAATTGCAGGCAGAATATTTCTGACCTTGTTGTGTGTGTTGAAGCTGTTGTGCAGCTAAACTCAAGAGTTGAACTTTTTAAATTGTGACATTGTTTTTTTTCCCTTAAATGCTGTTATAAAAACAAAATGTGATAGTACAGGTATAACCTAAAAAGTAATATAATGTGGCACCAGTGAGAGGAGTTCAAACTGATGATAAAAGGAGTTCAAACTTTGGCAATAGCTGTTAATGACTAAGAGTGGAAGGCCAGCAGTATCTCTTCCTGTACCACCTTAGATTGCAGGATTATACATTGTTGCACAATTCCAGAAAAACAACCTTTTACATCAGACTCATGACTTAAGGTGCAGCTGCAACACAAATAACAATAACACAGAATGGTTAGGAACATGAACTAAGAAGAAACATGACCATGGGGGACATTAACTTGCATGCCATAGGGAGTGCAGGGTGACCACTCTGTTGTGCATGCCCCGATATCTTGATCTTTAGCATTAAATCTGACCTTTTCCTCACATCTTATGGAAGTGAAGCACTATAATATTAAGGCGCTTTGACATGGGATTAGGTTGGTGCTGTGCTTCTGAACCTCTTCATGTTAATGTGTTGCAGAATAGATTTGCGCTTCGCTGGGAGCAGTTCAGAGTCGTCTGTGCACTCCTCACTGACTTTAAAGTGGACCTAGCTGATCATAGCCAGTCAATTCTAAATCTTGGGTAACTCTGGATTAGCTTTGCACACTTCATAACTCGTCATAAGTGCTACTCGTCTCCTCCTCCTTAGTAACAGTAAAGCCAGGACTTTGATATGATAACTTGAGAAATACATTCTGCATAAAACCCCACAGCTGATAAACAAGCTACTTCCCACATATCTTTTTGGTTACCTTGCACCTGGCACTAAATCTGAACACCATCTGCCTGTGTGTGCCCTCTCCCCTAATCTTTATTCTACCCCTGCAGAGAGCACAGCGCAAACCAAATCCTATTTAGTTTCAAATCTTTGTATCAACATTTTGTCATTTCATCTTCAAATTTAGATTTAGCTGTCTATTTGTTTGTAATAACAGCTGGATTTAGCTCTTTTGGTATGTATATTTGCTTCAAATCTGAAGAAAAAGACAACTTTGACCTCTTTATCATGCACATAATTTTGCTCTACATATTGTGAAACCAGGGTGTTGCTGGAGCCTTGGCAATGATTCCATTAACATTTGATTATCATGCAAACAGACTGCTATATGTCCCTGAGCAATAGTGTGGGTCGCTTCCTGCTGCAAATGAAAAAAAGATTGGTCTTCATTGATTCAGCAAGCATGCATTAATATATTATGTAGATATGCTCAGATACATACACATGTGCACGCACCACACCCACACAACAAGACTTATTTCACACTCCTCTATTATGAGCAGAATGAAAGCCAGACTGGATGCTATTGTTAAATGGAATTCTGAGGGAGAGAACAAAAGCACAAAGAAAAAATGGGAAGACCTTCCTTGTCTATACACACCCTCCTCTTTCATAGCAAAAGAAGTGTTTTTGTTGTAAAATTACTAAATATTTGATACTTAAGGGTCTTAAGGACACCTGTCTTTTAAATTGCAGACATAAACAGGGGGGGGGGGTGTCATACACACACACACACCAGTCAGCTGTCAATCGCACTGTTGTCTCATTGTCTGTCCCCCATGGTGTCATCTTGCTATGATTTTTTTCCCCCCACAAGCCTGACCTTTTAACCTTGCTCCTGATGCTCTTTTGATCTGACACACACACTGGCACACACACAGGGGACATTTAGATAATACCATGACAACCTAGTGACCTCTTCTTCATGGATTCACCACGCTGTGATAGATAAGATATTTTGTTAATTTATGAGATAAGAATTTAGCAGTAAATTTGAACATTTATCAATTAAATTTAATTAAATTTTATCATTTTATTGCCAAATTATAACAAAATCATCTCAAGGCACTTCAAAGACACAGCCCAATTCAAGCTAATTAGAATCCAAGTCATTGTAATACCATTTTCCCATAGTAAACTACATAAGAATGAATGGATGAAGGGATGGATGTTTAAACACAAATGACCCCACCTGTCATCTGCTATGATAGTATAAATAGCATCAAACCCAATCTGGTTACATACACCTTCTATATGTAAAATTCTTCTCAGAAGCCGTATAGTCGAGTAATGTAAATTCAAAAGTTATTAAAAAAGGTCAGACAAGACAGGGTTATGAGGGAACACTGTTACTGTAAATCACTGTAAATCACTGTAAATCACTCTCAATGCCATAAGTCAGCACAAGGTCAAGGGTATGATTAAGGCAGTGAGTAGGTCTGTGAACACTTTGAGAAAATCCAATAGAGTCTAACATAGAATTAAAGTTAATATTTAGGCTGTCATTTTCAACATCTACATGAATATTAAAGTCACCCACTACAATGACTTTATCTGTACTCAGCACTAACTGGGATAAAAACTCTGAGAATTCAGACAGAAACTCAGAATAAGGGCCAGGTGGACGATACACAACAACAAACACAAGAGGTTTTTGTGATTTCCACTTTGGGTGGGAAAAACTGAGAATCAGAGATTCAAAAGAGCTAAAACTAATCTTGGGTCTAGGACTGATTAGTAACCCTGATCTGAAGATAGCTGCCACTCCTCCTCCTCTGCCTGTGGTTGGAGGAACATGAACATTTAAATAGTCAGAGGGAGTTGATTCATTAATGCTAACATGATCCTCCTGCTGCAGCCAGGTTTCTGTAAGACAAAATATATCAATATGATGATCACAGATCAAATCATTCACTAACAGAGACTTCCAAAGGAGAGATCTAATATTCAGAAAACCACATTTAATAATTTGATGATTTTGTTCAGTTAACTCTGCATCCTGGTCTCAACCCTGAGTTGAGACCAGGCCAATAAATTTGGCCATATATCTAGAAATGAGAGCTGCCCCCTCAAAAGTGGGGTGGATGCTATCTCTTCTAATCAGACCTGATTTTCCTCAGAAAGATCATACGACAGCTTGTTATGACACAATACAATACAGTTTAAGTCAATAGGTGTAGTGAGAGCCCCCGTTTACCTGCCTTCCTTGTCTCTTTCTCTGCAGCAAACTGCTCTCTCAACTCTTTGCACATCCCCACAGTACACAAAAATGTTCATGCCATGGCTTACTCTCCCTCTCGGTACAATAATAGTTATACAATAATAATAATGGAGTATACAATTAAGATCAGCTTTATTGTCATGCTGTCATGGCCTCAGACTCAGGACACAGACGCAGGGTCAGTTCAAGATAAGGCAGGATGAGGAGCTCCAGGCAGAGCAAAGGAAATGGCTGTGAAACTCCTAAAAGCGCTCTCCTCAGCAACTATGGCGGAGGAGAGTGCAGCTATGAAATTTTCTAAACAAAAACCCTCTCCACTCTGGGAGGAAAACAAAGGCTATTAAAGATTACAAAATAAACTCACGCTCTCTTGCTGAGGCGGACTTGAACAAAAAGATGCTCTCTTAAAAACAGAGGCACTATGAAACTTAACAATTGACTACAGGCACACCTTTAACAGTGGCACAAATGTCTTTCAAGAACCAAAACACAAAATGTCTCCACTAGCGGAGGAACTATGAACATTAACCTTAAACGAACGCAAAAGCTCCGCTAACGGAGATGACTATGACAAGTTACAACAGAAAACACTCCAAAAACGGAGGAACAAAACAAGGTTGTGAATCTTACCGTGATAAATAAATAGACTATGGCTAGGAATAAGTTACAAACAAGATAGCTCTGCAGGAGGATCGCTCACTGCAGGCTCGAGGAATCTATGGCTGTGAAATCTATGAAAACTATGGCTCAAGGTAAGGCTGGTAATGAGGTTAATGGAAAGAGACAACATACTGGCATAAGACAAGGGGAAACGCAGACTATTTGAACACATGAGGGACCAAGGGGAACATGTGGAAACACCTTGGGAATCAGGGAAGACAATGAGACACTTGACACGGGAGGAAGGGCAAGATACCTGAAATGAGAGGAAGTTAGTGATTTTTCTAAATAAAACAGGAAATGACGAGACAAGACATGAAACAGAACGTAAATCATGACAGATGCATAGTCATACACCCGAAATTTCTCCTCCGCTTTTAACCCATCCAGGTTGGCACTTGTTGACACACACATGAAAATGTACAGGGTCACACATTCATAGAGACAGATGCCATACACTGGAGAGGTGGGCAGCACCCAGGGAGCATGGTGCCTTGCTCAAGGGCACCTTGGCTGTGACAAGGCAGTTTCACCAATCTTTTTGAACCGCAAACCTTCCTTATTGTATAGCCCACTCTAACCACTGAGCCACGGCCGTCCAATGAATAGTATTTTCAATAAAAAAGGATACCCTCATCAGTAATCATTAGAACATAGACACACAGTACAGTGTATGTACCCACGTGTGTGACCTGCCACTGGAGTGGCTCACTCACATCAGCAAGCCTGGCTAAGAAGCAGCTCATTCAGAAATCTGAATTCATCAACACTTGATATTTAGTTGCTCCTCTCTTTATTTTGGTTTTGCACATTTAGAGAACATAAGTGCTCTATTTGTGTTAATGGGTTCTTTTTTAATTGTTACCAGTAGAAGTGTGAAAATGTGCTGTGAAAAAACAACAGTAGTAAAAAGGAAGAAAACAAGACTATTACACAGAGAACACTGGCCTTCAAACATCTCATGTGCAGCTCCCCCAAAGAAAGCACAATGTGTTACAATCTATAAATAACATGATCTAACTCACAACTGGTGTGTTGTCTTTCTTTTGGTCACTGCTGATCCCTGCTGATGTGGAAACTTCTTACAGGTGAGTGTCCAGTTCCTGTTTCATTTTAAATTTCTTTCATATTTACCTAGACCTTGCATAGATAAACACTAGACTTAACTGTAAGTCATCACAGTGGCTCTTAGCTGGTCCCCAAGCTCCACATTTTCCAACCTTATAGCCTACATTAGATTATGAGGACAGTTTGTTTTTACCCATTCTCCCTGTGAGTTGTATATGGAGCCATATCAGGGCCATCATTTTTGGTAATTTGAAAAGAATATTTAAACTAAAACTCTGATTTTGAATTTGAAAAACAAATTATTGTGTTCAAAATAACAATATTTCACTTGAATTATTTTTCAAATGTTTTTAAATTTAGGATTATTTTCCTTCAGCTTCAGCTTTCATATTTTCAGATTCAGATATTGAGTTTTCAGATCAAACCTTTTTTTAGTTTAAGATGTTTTTTCACCTTCAGATAATTTTTTTACACTTTCAGATTCCTTTTTTTTCCAGTTTCAAACTTTTGGCCCTGATCTGGTTTGAGGGGCGGGGCTTCGGATGACAGGGGAGTGGGATCATGAGCGACAGCTAGCTGACAGGGCTCAGGGCAGGATTAATGTGATTCCTAGTGAACATAACATGTGCCTCTCACAAAGTTTGGTTATTTAAGCTGTCAACTTGTGTCGATCCTGCTCTTCTACACATTCCCAACCATCACATTAGTAAACACACAGGATTACTATAGAATGTGTCGATGTCACTAACAGATGACCCACAAAACTACAACAGAACAATATTAATTCAGTTCAGTTTTATTTATATAGCGCCAAATTACAACAAATGTCATCTCAAGGCTCTTAAATAATATAGTCCAATTCAAGCCAGTTGGAATTCAGTTCATTGTAATCATAATCCAAGACAGAAAAGAGGGGACAACACCATTCAAAGGATACCTGTTGGAACAGGGAAACACAAGTTAATAACCACAATAATGTCACATGTACATAATATCATTTGAGAAATTAAACAGGGGAAAAAGAGAGCAAAGTGAGGAAAGGTGTGACAGATGAGGTCCCCCATGTCAGAACCGGGGTTGGTTGTGCGAGGCGTGGTGGGAGTTAGGACTCAGATGCAGATAATTCCAAAATAAAACTA
Organism: Leuresthes tenuis; assembly: GCF_036924035.1. NCBI lineage: Eukaryota > Metazoa > Chordata > Actinopteri > Atheriniformes > Atherinopsidae > Leuresthes > Leuresthes tenuis. The sequence continues at coordinate 37,685,140 of NW_027325357.1, forward strand.
AATTTATTTAAACAAAGAGAACACAAAGCGTGGATGGGCCAGAATACAAAAGGATTAACTATGACAAAAAAACAAAACTTGACTATGGCTGTGAAAAAAAACTATGAACATGAACCATTAACAAAACAAACCTGACCACATGAATGATGCTGACATCAATGACGATGAGAGGACCTGGAAACTAAATACTGTGGGGAGGTGATTGGTGATGGAGTGCAGCTGTGAACAAAGACAGGTGACATGGATGAACCTAAGATGTGGCCAGAGTGACTGGGGAAAAACAATGATAAAACTAATGACTTAACATAAACCTAAAACATGAAAAACCTAAAGTCATAATAGAAAAAACAAGAACTAAAAACATAACAAAACCAACAGACGTGACACCCCAGCAGTCTAAGCCTATAGCAGCTTAAATATGGGATGTTTCAGGATTATCTGGGCCATCCCTAACTATAAGCTTTATCAAAAAGGAAAGTTTCTGCCTGATCTTAAAGGTAGAGAGGGTGTCTGCTTCCTGAAGCCAAACTGGCAGCTGGTTCCACAGAGAGGGGCCTGATAACTGAAGGCTCTGCCTCCCATTCTGCTTTTAGAAACTCTGGGAACCACAAGTGCAGTCTGAGAGCAAAGTGCTCTGTTGGAGAAATATCCAACTATGAGATCTTTAAGATATGATGGAGCTCGGTCATTAAGAGCTTTATATGTGAGGAGAAGAATCTTAAATTCTATTCTGAATTTAACAGGGAGCCAATGAAGAGAAGCTAAAACTGGAGAAACATGATCTCTGCTGTTAGTTCTCATCAGAACTCTGGCTGCAGAATTTTGGATAAGCTGGAGGCTTTTCAGAGAATATGTGGGACAGCCCAATAATAAGGAATTACAGTAGTCCAATATTGAAGTAACAAATGCATGAACTAGTTTCTCTGCATCACCCTGAGACAGGATGTTCCTGATTTTAGCAATATTACGAAGGTGAAAGAAGGCAGTCCTAGAAACCAAATGATAAATTCTGGTCAAAAATAACTCCAAGGTTCCTCACTGTAGAACTAGAAGCCAAGGAAATACCATCTAGAGTAACTATATAACTAGACAATTTCTCCCTGAAGCGCTCAGGTCCAAAGAGAACAACTTCAGTTTTGTCTGAATTTAGAAGCAGACAGTTCTGAGTCATCGAGGCTTGTAGTCTGACCAGCCTATTGGTTTCATCTGGTTTCATAGATAAGTACAGCTGAGTATCATTAGCATAACAATGGAAATGTATGCCATGCTGTCTAATAATGTTACCTAATGGAAGCATGTATAAAGTGAAAAGAATCGGTCCAAGCACAGAACCCTGAGGAATTCCATGACTTACTCCAATGTGTGAGGAAGATTCTTCATTTACAAGAACAAACTGGAATCTATCAGATAAATATGACTTAAACCAGCCTAATGCAGTTCCTTTAATCCCAATAACATGTTCAAGTCTCTGTAACAGAATGCTGTGATCGATCATATCAAATGCAGCACTGAGATCCAACAGGACAAGCACAGAAACAAGTCCGCTATCAGAGGCTAAGAGGAGATCATTGGTAACTTTCACCAGTGCTGTTTCTGTGCTATGATGCACTCTGAATCCTGACTGAAACTCTTCAAACAGATTATTTCTATGTAAATGATCACAAAGTTGAACTGCAACTATTTTTTCAACAACTTGAGACAAAAAAGGGAGATTGGATATAGGTCGATAATTAGCCAACACTTCTGAATCAAGAGTAGGTTTTTTAAGTAAAGGTTTAATTACAGCAACCTTAAAAGTCTGAGGTACATATCCTGTCAACAAAGACCGATTGATCAAATCCAATATGGAAGTGTCAATTAAGGGGAAAACCTCCTTGAACAGTCTGGTTGGGATTGGGTCTAAAATACAAGTTGATGGTTTAGAAGAGACTATTGCTGTTGTTAGCTCAGAGAGATCAACTGGACAGAAGCTGTCTAAATACAAATCAGGTTCTAAAGATACTTCTAAAGCTGCTCTACTTGATGATACATCAGTGATAATAGTGGGAAGGATTCCATTAATCTTCTCTCTGATAGAAACAATTTTATTGATAAAAAAATCTTATGAAATCATCACTGCTGAGAGTTAAAGGAATACATGGCTCAACAGAGCTCAGACTCTTTGTCAGCCTGGCTACAGTGCTGAAAAGAAACCTGGGATTGTTCTTATTCTCTTCTGTCAATAATGAATAATAAGTAGGGGTGTGACGATACACTTTTTAAAAAAAGCTACCATGACAAAATAGAATTTGTCACCACTTCAGTTTCTACACTGTAGCCTGACATATGTCTGTGAACAGAATGCAGAAACAGTTTTCTTTACAATAAAATGCAGTTTCTCTGCATTTCTTTGCTCTTTTCTCTCCTGTCAGACAGCGTGCACACACTGAATTACTCCTCTTCAGTAGTTTCAGCCTTCTTATGAAGATCTTTAAATGCTGCGGACACTACTAAGCATTTGGAAAGAAAAAATGAAAGCAAGGTCTTTCTCCCTTCTTAAACCGTTTAACCATAAAAACTAACTGAGGCTAAACAACACTGTCAGTCTATCATTTTCAGTACCAGGTACATCACCAGGTTTCATGTCTTCAACACAACTACACTCATCCTTAAACACCGGTAAACACAGGTAGGATGACTGAGAAGACGCCATGTTGAAGTGAACTTCGGTACTTCGGTGTAGGAAATGTCCAATTCTGAAGTGTGGCCAAGAATACTCATATTCCTATTTTATCACTCTTACCCTGTGCTGACTCAAATGGCTTTAGCCAAAGTTTGTTGGTGGCCCGTTAACTAGAAATCATGTAAATACTGTGGTGTCAAACAAGTTGTCAAAGTTTCAATATATTAGGCAACATGACATGTCATCTGAAGCCCCGCCCCTCATACCTGCTCAGTTTAGGCTCAAAATGGGCTGAGTGGGTCAGCTGTGAACCACTGAGATAAAACATGGTCATTTTATGACTATGCATACAGTGTAGCATTGCACAGTAAATGTTGATACTGTTATTAACAATGTTATTAACAACCACATCCCAATTTGTCCATCCTTCTTCCTGTCTCTCTTTTCATTGGACTAACAGCAAAGATCCAGCAAGACCGTAAGTGTTTCTTCTTAACATATCACTGCTAATGCTTTTGTCCCACCAACTCCTTCCACAGCTCACAGCTGGCAGGGTGAAATGCTACAGCAGTATGGGCTAATTAAACTGTGAAAATGACTAAATATTATACACTTAACAGCTGATATTTACAGTGTCTGTGTTCTGTTGGCTCACAGAGGTTAAACAGTCTTTCAGTAAATTTCAGAAGCATTCTGCTGATGAGCAGATCCTGTATCACACATTTTGATGTCCAGTTTGATCTAGAGAAAACACAGCTTGCATTCTCTGAATTGGTGAAACACACACTTGTATCCGATTCCTAACCTTATTTAATGAATGATAATGTGTGATGGTTAGATCCAATCAAATCTTTGTTTCTGAGTACATTAATGAACACAAGGACAAGTCTTGGTCAAGTCTTACAGAATGTGGAGGAACTGATTTGTTGAAGAGTATTTTTGATTACAGTTACCTCCCAAAGCAGGGCTTTTATAAAAAACAGCATAACATGTTGTGAATAGCTATTACAGTTGCCATAGCGACATAGTGTTAAAATAATGAAGTGTTTTTCAGTTGTGAATGAGATTAGCTGAAAGAGTTTCAGTTACAGGGAGATTGTTTTGTTTCCCTCTTCTCTGTATCCAGGCAGAGAACTCCCAAACAGCTTCCTCTTCAAGGGGAACATAACATGGATAAGAATCACTATGTATTGGTTTCTGAAGTCACTGCCAACTCAAAACCTGATATTTTGTTTTGGGTCCTATGTATCTGAAAAAGGGTAATTGAATGAATCATTCAGATAGCAGGGGAATCTCATACAAGTTTATCAAGTTTATCCAGCTTCATCTTCAGATGATGCTTAATTAGAACTTTGTTCAATGTGATATATCCCAACAAGGAAATCTGACTTCTAATGGTATTCTTACATTTTTTACCAGCTGCGAGTTGGAAATTCAGATTTCCCATTTGTCAGGTTTTTTTACTATATGCTCTCTTATACTGTAATTTTGAATTTGAATGCAGTTTAAGTAGTGCAAATATATATATAACTTAAAAAGTGCTAGTCTAGAGAAATATGCAGTATATGCAATTAAAAAAAATAAAAAATACAGTGTGACGTACTGCGGTATTACACGGTATACAGATATTGCACAGTAAATTGATTCACAGTATTTTCAATATTATTAAATATTGGATAATTAAATATTGCACAGTATGTGGGTAGAATAAAGTGCATGTGGGAGTTCAGAGTGGTTATGGCTTTTGGAAAGAAGCTGTTCTTGAGTCCGTTTGTCTTTGTTCTGATGCACCTGTAACGCCTCCCTGAGGGCAAAAGGTCAAACAGATCAAAGTTAGGGTAGGAGCTGTCCTCGATGATGGTTTTTGCTCTGCTAAGGTAGCGGGAGGTCTAAATGTCCATCAGGGAGGGGAGAGGGCAGCCAGTGATCCTCTGTGCTGTCTTCACTACTCTCTGAAGCCTCTCCCTGTCTGCCTTGGTGCAGCTGCCATACCGTACTGTGACACAGTACGTTAGCAGGCTCTCGATGGATGAGCGGTAGAAGGTCAGCAGCCGGTTTGAGTCCAGATTGTGCTTCCTGAGGACTCTAAGGAAGTGTAGCCGCTGCTGAGCCTTCTTGATGACTGCTGTGATGTTGTGTGTCCAGGACATGTCAGCGGAAATGAGGACGCATAGAAACCGGAAGATGTGGACCCTCTCCACACACTCGCCGTTGATGTAGAGGGGGGCTAGGTCAGTGCTGTGCTTCCTGAAGTCGACAATGAGCTCCTTGGTTTCTAAAGTTTGTGATGTCTTGTATGGCCTGACACATCTCCCGTGGGTTGTTGCTGACAGATGGGACTCTATGTTCCTCTTATGGTCAGCCTTGGCTTTTTTAATTCCTCTTCTCAGGTCGGCTCGAGCAACCCTGAACAGAGCTCTGTCACCTGACATGAAGGCGGCGTCACAGGCTCTGAGGAGAGTGCGGACCTGACTGGTCATCCAGGGTTTCTGGCTTGGGAAAACCAGAATGTTTTTGTCCACAGTCACATTTCCGATGCAGAACTTGATATAGTCCAGTACCATTCCTGTGAATGTTTCCAGCTCTTGGTGTTCAAAGAAGTCCCAGTCTATACGATTGAAGCAGTTCTGTAGTGGAGACTTTGGAGAGTGCATCAGCAGGCCAGGTTGTAACAATCTTTGTGATGGGCCTGGCACTGTGTCTGAGGGTGGTGAAGGCTGGGGAGAGCAGGAGGGAAAGATGGTCTGACTGGCCAAGGTTGGGGAGAGGTATGGCTCTGTATGTGTGTTTAATGTTAGAGTACACATGATCCAGAGTGTTCTCTCCTCTAATAGAACACTTTACATGATGATAAAACTTCGAGAGTACAGTCTTCATGTTGGCCTAATTAAAGTCACCTGCAATTATGTGAACACCGTCGGGGTGGACCCATTGCTGTTTGTTTATGGTGTTCAGGAGGAGAGAGGGCATCGTGTTTACATTGGCGTCGAGTGGAATTTACACAGCGGTGATGATACTACTGTTAACTCTCTCGGTAAAAAAAAAAAAAAAAAGGCCGGCATCTTAAAACATTCAATTCAGTTTTAATTATAGCCCCAAATTACAACAATTGTCATCTCAAGGCACTTAAATAATATAATCCAAGCCAATTGGAATTCAATTAATTGTAATCATAATCCAATTAAATCCAACTAATTAATTTCAAAATAATCCAATTAATTCATATAGAGCCAATTCAAAAAATAATATCCTAGATAAGAAAACCAACAGATTGCACCGAAACTTGTCTTCAGTCCAATCTCCCGTCCTGAGCGTGCCTGTGGCGACTGTGGAAAGGAACGACTCCCTTTTAACAGGAAGAAACCTCTGGCAGAACCAGACTCAGGAAGGGTGGCCATCCGCCTCGACCAGCTGGGGTTTGAGAAGACAGAAAAGAGGGAAAAGAGGGGGGAAAAAAACACCATAACTCCATTCAAAGGATATCTGTTGGAACAGGGAAACACAAGTTAACCACAATAATGTCACATGTACATAATATCATTTGAGAAATTAAACAGGGGGAAAAGAGAGCAAAGTGAGGAAAGGTGTGACAGATGAGGTCCCCCAGCAGTCTAAGCCTATAGCAGCTTAACTATGGGATGTTTAAGGCTCATCTGAGCCATCCCTAACTATAAGCTTTATCAGAAAGGAAAGTTTTAAGGCGAATCTTAAAAGTGGAAAGGGTGTCTGCTTCCCGGACATTTACTGGCAGCTTATTCCACAAGAGAGGGGCCTGAGAAGGCTCTGCCTCCCATTCTACTTTTAGAAACTCTGGGAACAACAAGTAAACCTGCAGTTTGGGAGCGAAGTGCTCTGTTAGGAAAATATCTTACAACGAGATCTTTAAGATATGATGGAGCTCGGTCATTAAGAGCTTTTTATGTGAGGAGAAGAATCTTAAATTTTATTCTGAATTTAACAGGGATCCAATGATGAGAAGCTAAAACTGGAGAAACATTTAAACAGAAAGTTATCAGTTGGTTTTGACCACTGGAGCATATTGTGAAACACACATTACACTGTTTAATCATGGAGTTAGTTTACCTGAGTATCTGACCACAGAATTATCTTAGCTTAACGGTTTGGTACCACTAACCTCTAGATGGCACTGTGGCTCCATAGAAGAGCAACTGATGTTGTTTCATAATATCTACTTTCTTGGTGTACCACATACAACATTGGGGAAAAAAATTAAGCTTGCAATGTCAGTGAGAATTTAAATCAACTTATACAGGTAAAGGTATAAATCATGCTTAATGTAGTTCCAATAATCCAGTTTGAGGGTGGCTCTGAAAAGCATTATTGTTTTCCAAGAGTGATGAATGGGACTGGGTTTTGTCTTGATTAGATAGATGTCACCTTTAATTTGCAAGTTTCAGATAAGAGTGTAAGGCCCCATTTGGTCTGAGTTCTCTCCCCCGCTCTGCATCAAAGAGCATTCTTTGTATAATTCAGGCCAGCTCGTTAGTTGGCATAAAAGTATTAATCTTTCCCAGCTATCATGGCCAAAAGGTGAAAGGCTGTGTGGGAAAGTTTTCTCAAATCCTTTCCCAAGACAAAAGGTGACTGTAGATAAGATGGTGTCTGCGTCTTTGAAACAAATACACAAGAAGGAATGTTAATGGGTCTTTGAAACACATACAAGAGGAAAAAGGGAGCGTTAATGGCTCTTTACCCCATTTGAGATCGCTATACCTGGTTGCCCCTCTGATGGTTTTCTATGCATGTCCGACTGGGAGGAGACCTAGAATAGACCTAGAAAACACTGGTGGGATTATATTTCCCAACTGGCCTGGGAACGCCTTGGGTTCCCCCAGGAGGAGCTGGAGAGTATTGCTGGGGAGAGGGATATCTGGGTTTCCCTCCTAAACTGTTTCCTCTGCAACCTGACCTTAGATAAGAGGAAGATGATGGATAGACTTCCTTCTGATGTGTCCCCATAAAGTTATTTATTTCATTTGAGGGTAGAAATTGGTTTAACTTTAGCTTAAGTTTTAGTTAAAGTTAGGGGTAGTCAAGGGTCAGATTAAGGTTGAGATTTGGGTTTGGGGCACTGCGAGTCCTGAGGAAATGATTGAAAGACATTTTAATGTCTTCTGAAGTGATGGAAACAGGACTGTTTGTGTGTGTGTTATCTGTTCACAACCCTATTTCTGTAACCTTGTTTGTGTCTCTCTGCTCCTCCCACAGTGAAGCAGCCCCCCACTATAATCAAACAGTCTGTCAAGGACTACATTGTCGACCCAAGAGATAACATCATCATCGAGTGTGAGGGCAAGGGCAATCCAGTGCCAGTGTAAGCAGTAACTATACACTCAACAGAACACACAGAGCTTTTACAATAGATTTACTTTTTTTACCCTCTATTCAGTAAACAAATACACGATAATGCAAATATGTACTGTTAACATTGGTGTCAATATAATAGATTCTTGAAAAGCTGTTTTCCATGTGTGTATTGTACTGTGACTCAAAGGTGACAGCCTATTCAAACTGACAGCCATGTTAGCTTGAATGTGAGAAGAGCACAAACTAGCATATCAGCGAGCAAATGACACCAAAGTTGGGATGAACCTCTATTTCTGATAAGCATGAGTGACTGAGCAAAATAATGAGCAACACGAAATAAATTAAAAAAAAACTCAACAAGACAAGATGACACTCTTTCTGCACCAATTAGACCCAGCTAGACTGTAAGCAGCAGAAAGCTGCAGGACATTAAACAGTCCATGTGCGAGTTGTATCGTGCCGATCTAGAGTTAGTCAGAACACATTCACTGTCACCATCCTCACACTTTCAATCATTAATTGTTTTCAGCAAACCCTGTACCTCACTCTGTCTCCGAGGTATGAGTGACAATGCTGTGCTTCACTGCCACGCTGTCTCTTCCCTGTCTGACTGACTCTCTCTCTCTCTCACACTTTTGAATTTTTCCGTGACCCCTCTTTTTTCATGTAAATGGTGCCTGAAAGCCTTTAGCCTCCTATAGACTTACTTTTTTCTGCGGGCCATCTATAGCCTCAAAATGACAAGTTTACTATAGCATGTTTTTTGATGCCCCCCCAGATTAAATCCAATTACAATCTGATTCACTGTAATCCAATTAGAATACAGTTCAGTTAATTATATTCTAATTTAGTTCAATTCAGTTAATTTCCATTCAGCTCAGTTCAATTGATTGTAGTTGTATTTGTCACGGCCTCAGGACACAGATGCAGGGTCGGTTCAGAAGCAAAGATGTTGATTAAATAAACAAAGCACAGCAAGGCAAGGCAGGGTGAGGATCACCTCAGAGCAAATTAACAGGGCTGTGAAAACCTGAGCACTCTCCTCAGTAAATATGTTTGGGACGAGTGCGACTATGAAAATGAACAAACAAAAACGCTCTCCACTCCAGGAGGAAAACCGAAACACTATGAAACGATAACCTAATAAACTCACGCGCTCCTATTGAGGCGGATTCAAACAAAAGACGCTCTCTCATAAACCGAGGCACTATGAAACTTTAACTGTAAACTTAAAACTTGTCTTTAACAGTGGCACAAAATCTTTCAAGAACAAAACATAAAACACTCCAAAACAGAGGAACAAAACAAGGCTATGAAACTTACCGTTGTTAAATACAATTTACAAATAAATATTCTCTGCAGGAGAGTCGCTCAACTGCAGGCTCGAGGCAAGGTTATGGCTGTGAATCATGAGGCGAGTAATGCAGGTCGAAACAGAACGCAACATACTGGCACAGGACAAAGGGACGCAGACTATTTGAACACATGAGGAACCAAGGGGAACAGGTGGAAACACTTTGGGAATCAGGGAAGACAATCAGACGGTTGACACGAGAGGAAAGGCAAGATACCTGAAACGAGAGGGGAAAGTTAGTATTTCAAAATAAAACAGGAAATTACGAGACAAGACATGAAACAGAACATAAATCTTGACAGTATTCATATAATGCACATAAAAAAACTGCCTAGCTAAGGAAACCAACAGATCATATTGAACCTTCACTGTGATTCAAGCCCCCATTCTGAGCATGGACAAGAATAAAAGATAAAGAGAACATGCTCCATGCATTTGGACAACTGTAATTCTTTATTATTGGGCTGTCCCACATATTCTCATATAAAACAGGTTTCTAGGACTGCCTTCTTTCACCTTCGTAATATTGCTAAAATCAGGAACATCCTGTCTCAGGGTGATGCAGAGAAACTAGTTCATGCATTTGTTACTTCAAGATTGGACTACTGTAATTCCTTATTATTGGGCTGTCCCACATATTCTCTGAAAAGCCTCCAGCTGATCCAAAATGCTGCAGCCAGAGTTCTGATGAGAACTAACAGGAGAGATCATGTTTCTCCAGTTTTAGCTTCTCTTCATTGGCTCCCTGTTAAATTCAGAATAGAATTTAAGATTCTTCTCCTCACATATAAAGCTCTTAATGACCGAGCTCCATCATATCTTAAAGATCTCATTGTAAGATATTTTCCTAACAGAGCACTTCGCTCCCAAACTGCAGGTTTACTTGTTGTTCCCAGAGTTTCTAAAAGTAGAATGGGAGGTAGAGCCTTCAGTTATCAGGCCCCTCTCTGTGGAACCAGCTGCCAGTTTGGCTTCAGGAAGCAGACACCCTCTCTACCTTTAAGATCAGGCTGAAACTTTCCTTTTTGATAAAGCTTATTGGTGAGCCTGAAACATCCCATAGTTCTGCTGCTACAGGCTTAAAGTGCTTACGGAGCTCTGGGACCTCCCATGCACCTCTCCTCACACTCTTTCCTATGATGTAATCAGCACCACACTGTAGGCATAAGAAAATTAGCAATGGTTCTTGTCTCACAGTAGGGTTTTTGTGGGGTTTTTTAAAGTTTTTTTTTCTTATGGTGCCAGAAGCATTCATTTGACAGTAGTTAGACAGGAAGTACGGCAGAAAGAGAATTGGGGGAAGGCAAGCAATAAAGGGCCTCAATTCGGGCCGGTTGTGTCTAGGAACTATAGCTTCAGTACACGGACCCCAGCTTAACTAGTCAAGTTTTATATTCTTAAATAATTTTATATTTGAAACCAAATTTCAACTCTGGTGTTGCCTGCAGTAAAATGTTGCTCACATAAGCCTCAAAATGAGCTGCACTTACATCTTCTCATGCAATTCACATGCACACACAAAGAGCTACACAGTTACATCACTGGGGGAGTGACCAGGCAGGACAGTGGCACATTGTTTATTTGGAGAAAGACTGGCTTTACGTAAGACAAACACACACACACACACACACACACACACACACAGTTTTTTGCATACACACACACTTACACGACCTCACAATACGGCACTCACTGGTGTGTGCACATACTGGCTCTGCTGTCCCTGTGAGAGGCATTGTCCTCCAATAATGCACTCAGTTGACTACTATGCTCATGAAACATTCACCGAAAGTGATCGTTTACTTATTTACTTGCAATCAGTCTGTCACGGCATGTCACACACCATAACACACACAGCTCTGGGCTCCATTGCTTAAACAGTGGCCCTTTGTTCAGGCTCCTCGAAAAGGCCGAGTTAAACTTTAAAAAAGACAAGAAGCTTTTTTTTTTTTTTAAAGATCCCCTCTTCTCACTAATAATAGAGCTGACTTATGTGAGCAGACTCACTGATCAGGCAGAGCTCTGGAAACACTTCATGGAACGAGATAAATGAACTACAATATCACATGCACAACAGAGAGTGCAGTGGATATTTGCACTGCTGTCATATGAGATGCTGTCATATGAGATGATAGACATAAGGATTTCTACATTTTCTGGTTTTAAAACTCAGGTAGGAGGTTTCTAGCTCCAAAGCCTTGGGTTTCTGTGTACTCTGTAAAGAACTGGGCTCGCAGATATTTACAGACATAACATGAATCCATCCAGCTGTTTGATATAAAAGTTTTCATTTGAGCAGATCACTGTTCAAAAGTCACTGACCAAGATGCAAACGTTACAAAAAAAAATGACACAATGTGCATTAAACAGGAGTTAACAAAAAGTGGAAAACATCGGTCATGTGTGGATCAATAACAAGGCTGTAAGGGCTCAAAGGGCTACATGAAACTAGATTTAGGAGCACATCTCCATATTTTCTGCCGTATTTTTCACAGTTTGAAAAGTTGACACAAAGCTGTCACAATTTAACCAGACTCTTGTTCTTTCTCTGGGATTCATTTGCAAGCAAGAAACCAGTGATAAGATGAGAATAAGATGTGTAAGACCTTAATTCATCCTACTGGAGGAAAATTTCTTGCTTGATTCAATCTATTTAGTCCACTTGTGTAAATGTGTGTGTGAATATTCATACAGGAAGAGTTTCAATCCAAGAAGTTTGCGGCCAGTTTCCATGGTTTCTTGGCTGCTTGATTTGCATATTGCTGTCAATTTGCTGCTGTAACGCTAACCCTTGGTTTGACTGAAACGTGGCTCAGGTTCTCATGGCGAAGGAACGGAAAGTTTTTCAATATTGGGAAAAATCCGATGGTGACTATGCGGAAACGCTCAGGAACCCTGGAGATTGGTTTCCGTAGTGGAGAACGACCAGAAGACTATGAAGGAGAGTACCAGTGTTTTGCCAACAATAACATTGGAGCGGCACTATCCAACAAAATCCTGCTCCGGGTCTCCAGTAAGAACAGATTCCTCTGAAATAAAAAAGAGACTTATTTAAATCTGTGGGGAAAGTGACAGACAGATCAGCTCAGTATTTGTAAAGGGGAAAATCTTTCCTTCTTTCTCTCTTTCCCTCTTCCCCTCCTTCCAGAGGCTCCCCTGTGGCCCAAGGAGGCGCTGGAGCCAGTGTTAGTGACTGAAGGCTCCTCGCTGGTGCTACCCTGCAACCCCCCACCAGGCCTGCCTCCTCCTATCACCTTCTGGATGGACAGCGGTGAGCAACAGTTACACACAAACATGCCTCCACATGCACCACTTCTTTATTTGTACAAAGTTATATCCTTGTGTCTTGTTATTGTTATTTACTGACATCACCATATTGGCCACGAACAATGACATCATCAGCAATCATTCTGTGGCACTTTGATCATAAGATGACAATTGTGATGGATATCTATGGATATCTATCTATCTGTCCATCCATCCATCCATCCATCCATCCATCCATCCATCCATCCATCCATCCATCCATCCATCCATCCATCCATCCATCCATCCATCCATCCATCCATCCATCCATCCATCCATCCATCCATCCATCCATCCATCCATCCATCCGTCCGTCCGTCCGTCCTTCCCTCCCTCCTTCCCTCCTTCCCTCCTTCCTTCCTGCTGGCCCATCTGCTGATTGGTTCCCTGTCATTGTTTTGACGGCCATACACCATCAGTTGGTGTGTTTAGAGTGTAGCTTGACATCTGTATGGATGTGCTGGAAGTTTGAGATTTACCCTTAGCAGCTGTATGATGGGTTAGCATGATCAGCAGGGGTGACTTGAATAGATGTTGAATTGATACTATGTGAGACTAATCACAGCCAGCAATCCTTGTGGTTAGCCTTAAAGCAATAGTAGCTTCCACATTTATATATTATGTATTTATCATGTCAAAGATTATTTGGTAACATGCTCTTTCTTGAAAAACTTTGTTTGAATCACTAGTTCACCTGACATGCATGTTTGTGGATAGTGGGAGAAAGTACACGGAGAGAACTCATACATACACGGGAGAACATGCACAAACACCTCTAACTTCAAACCAGGAACTCTCTGGGTGTGATGTGACAGCTGACCACGTGGTTAATCAAAGAGCTCCTGAGGCAACAGAAAACATGAGCACATCACTCCAGTTCTGGCATCACTTCACTGGCTTCCACTTCATTTTAGAGTTGATTTGAAAATTCTTCTTTTAGTTTTTAAATGTCTCCATGGCCTTGCCCCACAGTATCTGTCTGACCTGCTTCGGCCATACGCTCCTTCACATTCTGTCAGGTCAGCAGATCAGTTATTGTTAGTCGTCCCTAAAACAAAGAGAAAACTTAGAGGGGACCCTGACCTTCTCAGGCGTTGCCCCAAAACTGGAATGACTTACCTTTACACATGAGGCAGGCCGTCTCACTCACTGTTTTTAAGTCCTCTCTGAAAACACATTTTTTCTCATTGGCTTTTAATTCAGTGTGAGGTGTTGGCTTTTACTGTGACTTTGTTTTTTAGTGTTTTACTTTGTACTTTGGCCAACTGTGTTGTTTTTAAAGCGCTATACAAATAAAGTTGGATTGGATTGCACTTCCTGAATGTTTTGGGCCTTGCAGTAAAAAAAAGCATGGCAACAATCAAAAGAGTGGCTACTCTGTTGTCCTCCATTTAAATCCATAGCTTGGAACAGTCTCCAGTCTGAATGGTTTGTATTTGTTCATTCACTTGTGACATCATTCATTGTTTTAAAGTTAAACATTTCTGAAAGAATCCCTAATGATATCCCATTTTTATCCTTGAGACAGAAGGAAGCAGAACTTTGAAGAAAGATCAAAACGAGAGTTCAACCAGTACTTGACAAAACCCACAGACCATGACAGTTTCCTGTTGTGAAAGTCATATGTATTGATGTGGCTTCATCACCTGTTTCTTTGTCCTCTTCCTGTGTCGGTCAGGTATGATTCCCATTCGTCAGGATAAGAGAGTGTCCATGGGCCTGAATGGAGACCTGTACTTCTCCAATGTTTTGACTCAAGATGCTAAGAGAGACTACAGCTGCAACGCTCGCTTCCTCTTCACACACACCATCCAGCAGAAGAACCCCTTTACACTCAAAGTTCAGCCCAGTAAGTAGACAACACAGAAGCACACTTTGTGCTGCCTGAGATTCCACATTTCTGAGTTAGGTCCCCAATAATTGCTGAGTTAATCTACCACCTTTTCTCCAGGAAAACTAGGGCAGGCACATTTGATTTTCCTGTTGCCAAAACTAGTGGGATTTCTCTTAGTGTGTTGGTAGCTACATTGCAGTTATCTCACAACAGACAACTCTGTAAACTACAACAACAGTATGACTGGGGAGGTCCGCAACCCTTGAGAAGCACTGGTTTTGGAGTGTTTTCTGACTGGATTCACTCAGTAATGAACAGCATGCCTTCCTGGAATTCAGGTTGATGTGACTGAAGACTAAAGCTGGAGCCAATGAGCCAACTCTGTCCTCTGTCTCATTGCAGACAAGTTAGTGGCCCTGTTCAGACCTGGTATTGTCTGGATGATCCAGTTGCAAGTGGACATCTCTAACCGTGTGTATGTGTGCTCACACCTGAAGTTAAAATTAGTCTTCACATGCATTCTGAGTGGCCATTCGTCTGTGACACCAGCCCTAAACGGGGCCAGTGAGTGTTAGTGTTGTTTTGTCCAGTGGAAAAATGGCTACCACGATTATTTTAATAAACCATTGTCTTGAAACAACATGGGTAAACCTGCTCGAGGATGCTGATTGAATTCTTTCCCACTGCCTGTGGTTGCGTTTACCCTCAGTGCTGTGAGCATTATGAGGTACATCATGCAACTACCATTTCCTCCCACGAGACAAGCCTGTTAGTATGAAAACACGAAGGGATGGCATGACATTTTATCCTGCAGGCTGTAGTGGACCACAGTTTCTGACCATCTCGACTTTTTGAAAAGATTAAATCCGTTTATTGTTTTTGACTGAGCCACAGGCATCGGCTGAGAATGAGCCGCTGAAATGTGCTAAATGGAAAAAAACGTAGCAGTTTTATGTTTTCCTGGTTTCTTCAGAACGTTAACACTTGCTGGACTCATTTCTCATCTTTACTTTCAGTTTTATTCAGAGCATATGTTATCAGGGTGTCTGAATGTGTTTGTGTATGGACTGATTAGTCATTGTGTGTGCCTGTTGTTTCCAGAGGAGCCGTATAATGCCACATCTTACAGTGCCCCCTACGGTGGTGAGTCCCTTACCGTCCAGATAGCTCCTCTTCCTATATTGCTGGCACACTAATCTGGTAGCTCTATCTAACCTCTAACTGCTGTCTACATGTGTAATGTTTTTGTCTTGTTTCTGATGCAGATTTTTGTGTGTAAGTAGGAGCTGTTTTTACTTCCTGATTGAAAGTATTGATACAATATCAAATACAATTGAGACTAAAAGCATTACAACCACTCAGAAATGAAGCAAGAGCCACGCTTATCTTGAAGCAGCACTCTTGCGTGATATCTTGGCTCAGCGGGAACTAGCCCGTTTACATTTTCTTGCTCATGACTCCTCTCATACCTTCCTCGTTTCTCTCTGCATGGTATCTAAAACCCCACAGACCATCTTGGCTCTTGACAGTTCTCTCTTCAAACCCCTGACAAAAAAACTGAAATGATTTCCTACAAAATGTTGCAACAAACAGTTTATCTTGATTAATAAACAGAGTATAGATGGTTATGGTTGTTTTTTGTTGTTATTTTAAAGACTAAATGTGTTAGAACAAAAAATCTTCAAACAAATGTTCTAGCAAAATGGAACCAAAGCCCAGGACATCATAACCAAGTGGAGAGACATGTGACTCAAGAAGAAGCAGTGTCTCTTTGACTCTCATCTACACTCACGCAGTGGAAATAAGAATTAATCTCCACTCAAAGGCCACCTTTAGGTCAGCGTCAAATAATTACATGTAATGGATAAGCATGCAGTAATCAACTCACAAATAACCATTAATTTAAGTATACCGCGAATAGAAAATTGAACCTGTGTATTCATTATTCCACACACCTCCTGCGTGTGTCCATAGCTGGAGGGAACAGATCAGACAAAGTGACACCATATGTGCAGCTGGTTGATGAAGGGGGGCTCAATTGCCCCAGGGATGATGGGATATCTCCCAGAGGGAGAGGAGTTTTCTGGTGAGAGACAAGGCCAATGGATCTGAGGCACTCTGAGGAGGATTAGGTCCCATTAGGTCCCATCATGAATATTCAGTCTGGGTTCATGTTGTGGTCATTAATAATCATATATGTATGGAAATGAAATCATGTTTGCTGCTTTCTACTGGTGTTCACAATCCCCTGTGAGAGTAGCAGGGATGATAACAGCAGTGGAAATGCTCACACACCAACACACTCATACACATGTGCCATGTATGTGTGTATTCTGTGTGTATTCATCACAGATTCATTTAAAAGTTGTTGTACTTTGAATTTAATCTGTGATGAATGCACACAGAGCAATTTCCAGGCTGCTCGCTGCGTCACTGTAGCCACAATGGTACTTATCACTAACTCTTTTCCTCTCTTGCCATTGGTCTTCTCCCTGTGGCACTGCCAACAGCAGATCCACCTGTTGGTCAGCCACTGGAGAAACTTAATCCCATGTAGATCTGCACCACAAAAGAAGCTAATGTTGTATTTAATCTCCTACAGAACGCTGTATTTCTCCACTGACTGGATTTTATATCTTCCGTCTTCACAGTATTTGTGCTGGAATCGTGTCAGACTGGAACTGAGCAGTCTCGTCCGTGTACCTACTCACAGAAAAGTGTAAATTCAAGTAAAGACTAAAAATGGTTGAAAAGGATTGTTAAGTTAATGACTTTGGTTTGTTTTGTTGGCTTTATTATTTGGCTTGTTGTCTTGTGATGTTTAGAGCAATGTTAACACATTATGTAGTCTAAAATTCAGGTTAATGAAGTTTGTTTGCTTTCAGCTGTATAGCTAATAAAATTATTCAGAATTGATATCAATCAAAACTTTATTTATATAGCACTTTTTAAATCATTCAAAGTGCTTAGACAAATTACAACCGATATTAAGGTATAAGAGAGGTAAAGCAAGTAAAAATAAAAAAGATAAAAGGCTTATGATAAATCAATGAGATAAAATAAGACAAGATAAATCAAAGAAAAGTACAATGAGAAATTAACCAAATGTAATGACAAAGAGCAGTTTTAAGATGTGATATAAAAGACAAAAGAGTTTCAGCAGATATGCAGTTCTTTCACATGAAAGGTACAGTGCATTGGAACCATAAGCTGCCTCCCCTTGATTATTGATTAGTCCTAGCCCAGGGACTGAAAGCAATGCTTTACTTTATCATCTAAGCTGCAAGGAGGGACCAGAAAATCTAAAAGGTATTTTGGTCCTGAACCATTTAATGCTTTAAAGACCAACAGTGATATTTTAAAATAAATTCTTTGCCCGTGTAAAGATCTCTGTCTGATTGATTTTTGAAGCAGACCTGTAAATAGGCTGTTGCAAGAATAACCTGACTGTCTCATGGAAAAGTATACAGTCCATTTTCTACACATAGGATTTCAAGAAATCTGCTTTTTTTTACACTAAGGGTTCTTTCATACCAGAGCTGGTTTAAATGGACCAGAGTTCGTTTTCTCAGACAGTCCGCTTCATTTGGGCAGGTGCGAAAGCTCATCTGAACTCTGGTCTGCCTGAAAACGTGGGTCTCGGTTCACTTGCAAGTGAACCCTGGTGAAGTTCACTTACAGTGGGAAATGCAAACGGTCTGTTCACCCAGCAAACCAAAGAGAGGAAGTGACGGGCCTCGCTGGGAATGTGTGTAACCACAGCAGCACGTCGCAGTCTCTCCGCAGTCTATTTATTACTGCTGCATTCGGCTCATGTACACAGCAACATGCTAGGCAGCTCGCTGCCTCGCCTGCTGCTCATACTGGGCAGCTTCTTGTGAAAAAGCAATTAGGTTTGCACAACAAAGTGAAAGCAGAAACCCGCCCCAAATGAGTAGCTGTTGTGCCTGCGTGATGTCGATCAGGCGGTTTGGCCTGCTCTCAAAAGTGCAGTGTGAAAGTGAACCAAACCAAATGAAGGTGGAACATTTTTCAGCATTCCCCGTCCCCCAAACTATGCTGGTGTGACAGCACGCTATGTCAGTCCTAAGCTGTTCTCCACAAGTGAACCAAGTTACTAATGACAAGTGCATAAAAGTGAGGGCTTGAAAACAGAATCAAACAGCATGAGGAGGTGGTTTAGGCATGTGCTCTATTTCTTACAAATTCATCTGAACTGAGTGTCAGTAATCATTAGTTTTGCTTTTAACTGATGCCAGAGGAATAAAAAATAATTTTCTGTTTGACCCAGACAAGAGGACTGTCCAGTTTTAAACCACATGTTAACATAAAATGCTACTATGCAGATAAAGGTAGCGTTTGGCAGCTATCTCCGCTAAGATTCCCACCAAATGAAGCTGAGGGTTTAGGATTCAAGTGTAAAGATAAACGCAGCTCCACATTTGGACCAGGTTCACTGCAACTGTGGCTTAATGCGGTATCCAAGCCCTATGGGAAGGTTTAACGTGGAGCTGAGGTCTACATGACCTTAAGTACATTACACTAATCTCATTACAGCGAGTAGAGAAAAAAATGTATCTGCTGCCCCCCCCCCCCCCCCCCCCAAGCTTTTAATGGCAGCCTTTGCCATCTGTGCTCTCTTGGTCAACACAAAGCAAGATCAATGACTCTGTTGTTGTTTCTGCATCTCTTAATGTCTTCCTGTGAGAAAAGCCAGAGGGTGTTGAACTTTTTCATAGCCGACTTTGCCTCTACTCACCAAGCCAGAGGGAAACTATCAGAATAATACTGGCGCCTCAATGACAGACTGATGTGATGGAAAGGATGTTTAGCTACTTGTAGAGAATGAGTCATGCATTACAGATAAATTAATGTGTTTGTGTGCGTATCAACCTGACATTATTCCTCACCTGCAGGCCGTAAAGTAGCAGAGTCCACGCCCACCTTTCTCTCACCCTCAGGGAGCGAGAGCTCCAAAATGGTGCTGCGAGATGAACAGCTGCTGCTGGAGTGCATCGCTGCTGGACTGTGAGCACACAAACACACACACAGACACACACGGTACTCGTAAGTCCTGTAAGACTATAGCAAACTGACTACTGGTTGTTTGGAAATGCCATTTTTAGGTGTCTGTTTGGTGCTTCTACTGCAGATTATTCTGAATAACCCAGAATCAGCTGAATAAACTGAATAAACTATCATTTTTTTTATTATATTCATACAAACACGTTGTATTAAAAGATTCAAGGAAACAAATGGCTAAAAACTTAAACATATATTCAGTTGGTAAAACACATCACACCACAAACACATTCAGAAACTTTAGCCTGATCCATGACCAGAAGATTAGAATATATCTTTTCATTCGACTGTTTTTCATTGCTTTGTGAGTATACAAGGAAAGAAGGTGAAACAGTAGCTTAAAATGAGCATTCAACATCTAGCCAGCTGTTTGTCCAGTTCCTTATACAAAGTATTGAACTTGTTTCTAGTCATTTTCAGATTTGTATGTTGGAGATTCTTTCAAGGGAAACAAACTATTTGCAGCGTTGCTTTCTCTCCTCTACGGGCAGAGAGGAACTTAGTTTATTCAGAGCACCAATTCACAACACGTATTTTCTTAAGGCGTTTTAAACTAAGACTAAATAGGTTGAATATAAGTTTGATTAAATCCGATTTAGCCCCATTCATTGTAGCTGTAGTCAAATAACGCCAATTCGTAAAAAGTTTCTTAGCTAGGGAAACCAACAGCTCTTAAATCTGCACTTTGATTCAATACCAGAACGGGAATGGGGCGATGGGTGACAGTAGGGGGCTATTTTTATTGAATTTATTAAAATAATACATTGTTACTCCACAAAGTCGATAGTTGTATAAATTCTCAGCATAAATCTGTTGGAGAAGTGGAAGTTTAGCACAGAGAGAGAAGTGTGGTTGAAATCCACACGTTGAGATTGCTTGTTGCCTGACAACAGCTCAGCTGATGATGTCACATTCAGTGTGCACAGGTCAGCTCTCTCAGTTCAAAACTCCAGGCCAGCAATACTTCCTATGAGAAAGAAAATGGAGAAATACAAAGTTAAAAACAACAGTAATGGCATATATATAATATATAATGGCATACATGCATAAAGAGTAAAACGGAAAGAGAGCAGAGGGAGGAGATGTGCATCATGGGAGGCCCCCCGGCAGTCTGGGGCTATAGCAGCATAATTATGGGATGTTTCAGGCTCACCTGAGCCATCCCTAACTATAAGCTTTATCAGAAAGGAAAGCCTAATCTTAAAGGTAGAGAGGGTGTCTGCCTTCAAGCCGAAGCCTTCCGTTTGTCACTCTCATCTTTTGTCTTGTTCTTCAGTCCGACTCCCACCATCAAATGGTTTAAGAAGGGTGGAGACCTGCCAGGAGAGAAAGTTAAGTTTGAGAACTACAACAAGACCCTGAAGATCATCAGTGTGTCAGAGGAGGATGCAGGGGAGTACGTTTGCATGGCCAATAATCATTTAGGCAGCATTCGCCACTCCATCTTTGTTCAGGTCAAAGGTGAGGAGGTTAAAAACTATTTTACAATGTACTAATTTATGTTAACATGCTAACTTGACACCTTGTGTCCCTCAGCGGCTCCTTATTGGCTGGACAAACCTTCAAACCTGGTGCTAGCCCCAGATGAGAACGGGCGTCTGGTGTGTCGGGCCAATGGCAACCCTAAACCCAACATTCAGTGGCTTATCAATGGAGAGCCTCTAGAAAGTATGGACTCTTTTGCTGTGATTGTAAAGTAACAGAAAAAAACGATAGCTGCAGTAACTTATCATTCTTTTCATATTTTCAAACACAGAGTCAGTCAACCAGTGCTGCTCTGCATGAATACGGTCTTTACACTTTGCCTGTGAGCAGTTCCACTCAGCAGTAGCACGCCTGCTTACTGAGAGCATAGGACTAGACTTACAGAGTAGGACTGATTTCACAAAAAGTTGGGATATTAATATGTACTTATTTTTTTTATAATACTTATTACTGTGTTGGAATAAAATGATCTGAAAAGATTAAGGATTCCTATAAACCAACAATAAATATAAGCTCTTACTTTAGATCCAGTCACATTTAAATGAAGTATCCAGTTTAAACAGTGGATAATACATATCGGTCAAGATTCTTTTTATCTGTCAGACCACCTAACCCCATTATTCATTCTATGTCCTCCTGCTGACCACAGGTGCGCCCCCAAACCCAAACAGACAAGTTCTGGGTGACACAATCCTCTTCCGCTCGGTGCAGATTGGAAGCAGCGCTGTGTACCAGTGCAACGCCTCCAACCAGCATGGCTATCTGCTTGCCAACGCCTTCGTCAATGTTCTTGGTGAGAAAGAGAGAAAGGCTGCTCAGAGCTGCAGCAAGTACTTCTGAAAAACTCCAAAACCTCCGTGAGAGGGCTAACATGAAGTATGTGCCAAATGGCTACCAGATCTGTTTGACAGGAGGCAAAAAAAGAGAGAAGTTTCTTCTTAAAACAAAAGCAGCGCTTTTCAAGTTCAGGAGCAGCTTTCAGTCAGAGCTATCATCTAAAACTAACCTTAAGTTATCAGAGACAATGATTTATTCGATCTGGAATTAGTGAAAGCCAAACACACAGTCAAAATCTAGGAGTAGTTTCTATGATATTTATATGATATTTAATATGAAAATAAGACTCTTGTTTAAAGTATCAGTGTATAATGACATCACTTTGACAGTGCAAAAGGATGATTAAATCCAATCAGTCCAAGTTACCGTGTCAGCAGCTGGAAGCAGCTACAACATTTGAGGTGTGAATGATAGAGGTCGAAGCAACATTAGTTGAGACTGAAAGAAATACTTCCTGTTTTAAAAACCACAAGGTTAGGTTTGTAGAACAGCTGAATTCTCAGGGCAGATTCACCAATAGAAGTCAGTGCACAAGCAGAGGAAAAGGTAGAATGACAGAGCAGGAGAGAGATTTAAAGGACAGGGAACATCCTGCATGCATGAGGACCTAAGAGACTGCGTTTATGGTTTGGACTGCATCTTGGTCCATGCCTGGTCCATGTAAAGGCAACATTGAAGATGGGTCTAGCTCCTGGGGTGTCCTTTGGACTTTTTCTTTACTCGTTTTATGCTTTTTTTAATGCTTTTTTGTTATAACATCCTGTTGTTCAAGTCTTTTATTCTTCAACGATAGATTCAAAAAGTTGTTAGATGAAAACACACTAAATCCTCGTATGTCATTGTGAGTCATTATTCACTGTGGAAATGTTATCGACTGACTCTCATGTTGTAGACATACCTCCCAGGATGCTGGCCCCCAAAAACCAGCTGATCAAAGTCATTGAGAACAACCGCACCTTCCTCAACTGCCCCTTCTTCGGCTCTCCTTTACCACTGTTACGCTGGTAAGGATCTAGTGTTTACTTTTGAATTTGTTCGTTTTTCTTCATGATCCTCTTAAAATCCACATTTCCGTCTGCTTTCTGTGTAGGTTTAAGAACGGACAAGGCAGTGGGCTGGATGGCGGTCAGTACCGCGTTTACATAAATGGCACCCTGGAGATAAAACGGGCTCGAGCAGAGGATGAGGGCACCTATACCTGTGTGGCCAGCAACATCTTGGGTAAAGCTGAAAACCAGGTCCGCCTGGAGGTCAAAGGTCAGACATTACATCACTGCATCACTGAAATGAGTCATTGAGACGCCATATCAAGAAATCCCAGAGTGAACATGAGAATTAAAGGCATAGACAGACAGTGACACGCGGAGTCTGTCACAGTTGGATGCCCTCTGTGCTTCACAGTTATGAGTAAAATAGCAAATATTCTTACTCTTTGGGATCATGTGCAAATCTTTTATGCCTTATGTGTTTGTATTTAAATATTATCATATAAAACCGCTCTGCATTCAGGGTTCGTGAAGTAAAGTAATCTGCGCAGGATGTAAAGAGAATAAGGTTGTCATCTTCCAGTTTGATCTTTTATGATTAACTTTTATTATATCATTACTTTCTTTCAATTCTCCTGAGTCACGTTACAAGAGATTCTCATACACTATTTAAAGATTTTCAACAATAAAGAAAAGATGAACCATTTTTCTCAGACAAAAATAGCTTTTAGTGGAAACATTATGTGTACTAAATGAATGTTCATTTTAAGTAGAAAGGATTGGGGTCTTATGCCAGTTTCTTACCATGATAGGAATACGTATGTGATATTTTTCAAGCTTGGACCATATGCCCCTGGATGCCATACACAGGAGTAGTTCCAGAGATTTTTCTGGAAGCCTCTTGATGTTAGACTTCATGTGGTATGTGTCTGTGTGCCTTTTCTTATTCCTCACTTTGATCCAGAACCAACTCGTATAGTTCAGGCCCCAGTTCACCAGTCGGCGATCAGAGGCTCCACAGCCCGCTTCAACTGTAAGGTGAAGTCAGATCTCAGCCTATCCATCACAGTGATCTGGACCAAGGATGACAAGCCTCTGAATCTGGGATGGAGGTAATGGCAAAACAAAAAGTTGGGATGCTGAGTTGTTGATAATGCTAATGAGCGTGGAAAACACTTATGTTCAAATCTCAAAAGTCAACAAAAGAGCATAGAAAATATATCAAATGTTGAAAGTGAAACATTTTACTATTTCATGAAGAATATGAGCTCATCTTTAATTTGATGGCAGCAACACACCCAAACAATTTGGGACAGGGGCAACAAAAGGCCAGAAAAGTAAGTGGTGCTAAAAACAAACAACTCGAGTAACATGTTGCAACTAATCAGGTTAATAAGCAACAGGTCAGTAACATGATTGGGTAAATAAAGAGCACCTTCGAGAGGCAGAGTCTCTTAGAGGTAAAGATGGGCAGAGGTTTAATAAACAGCAAAAAAAAAAACAGAAAAATTTTCTTTGCCATCATACCGATCATAATCTCATCAAATGATTCAGACAGTCTGGAGACGCCTCTGTGTGCAAAAGACACAGCCGAAAATTAATACTGGATGTCTGTGACCTTCAGGCCCTCAGGCAGCTCTGCATTAAAAACAGACCTGATTCTGTCCTGGAAATCACTGCCTGGGCTCAGGAACACTTCCAGGAATCATGGTCTGTGAACACAGCTCACCGTAGCATCAGGCAGAGAAGAAGCAACATGTGAACATGATCCAGAAACTCTGCCGTCTTCTCTGGACCAAAGCTCATTTAAAATTTAAAACTGTTCTGTGGTCAGATGGATCAGAACCTAATGCTGCGTCCTCCAGACTAAAGAAGAGAGGGACCACCCAGCTTGTTACTAAATCAACCTGCCTGCAGTGCAGAGCTTTCACCATCCGAGACCCTCTAAAATACAACAAAGAATGTCCAGGTCTGCTGAGAAACTAGAATCCTCTATCAGACAGGAAAGGGACAACATTCCTCTGCCAAAAAGGTCCAGTGACTGGTCTCCTCAGTTCCAGATGTTTCCAGAGGTGGTTAAAAGAAGACAGTGGGAAACATGGAGCTGTCCCAACTTTACTGAGATATGTTGCTGTCATCAAATTCCAGATGAGCTGAGATTTTTCATGTAATAGAAAAATGTCTAAATTTTTAACATTTGACATGTTTTCTATGGTCTCTGGTGAATCTGATATTAATTTATGAGATTTGCAAATATATGTATTCTGCTCATATGTACATTTGTCCCAACTTTTTTTGGAATTGTGAATATTTTAGGGGTAAGCTAAATGTTCATTAGTGTGAATAAATCAAGTCTCAAGGTTTATTGTATTATATTCTGCCATTTGGTCAGGACCCATTGCTGTCAGAAATCTATTTCTAAGGAGCTTTTCTATAGTTCACCTGGCAGACTGTGTGCCCCACACAGAGAGGCAGAAGTCCTTACTGCATCAGGTCCAGGTTTGATTCCACCATTGACCATTTGCTATATGTTGCTCTATCCCCCTCTTGTATCTAAGCTTCACTATGAAAAACTAAGTGTTTCAACGCAAAGTTGGACTTTCTCTCAGGGAAAGCAGCTAAACAATTTGTTGTTATAACATTATGAGAAGTATAATGAAGTGTTTTGTGTATTTTAAAGTTAGCAAATTATGGATTGATAGATTTATCAACTTCAAAAGAGTTGACTTGCAAACCTTCAACCCTGCTGTGTGATAACCACCAATGTCTTCTCTGTCTGTATCTAAGGCTGAGGAAGGAAGAAGAGTCGCTGACAATCCCCAATGTCAATGAGGGTGATGAGGGAGAGTACACCTGCACTGTAAAATCTGAGATAGACCAGGATTCAGCCTCAGCCCGCCTCACTGTGTTAGGTACACTCACACAAAAAATGAATGAAACAGCCTCACCTGAGACATATGTAGAATAAGTACAAACTAACTTTACAGTGAAGTAGGAGGCGCTGACGTGTAACAGGTTGGAATTCAATGCTGGAACCATAGAACAAAGCCAAAAGGAAGTCAGTTTGCAGATTAGCTGTGCTGGTGACTTGTTCTCTTGTGCACATGAGCTGCAAGATGTAGGTGACTGATAGTGTTTTAATGTTTCCATGTTTTGCATCATCAGTTTCTCACGCCGTGCTTAGTTTAAGGGCCTCACACACCTTCCACTGTCACTTTTCTTTCACATTTATCTTAAGATCACCGAAATCCAACCTCTTCAACACACCCCATATTCACCATTTATCAGAGTGCTTCTGCTTACATTCTGTAAGGATCTGCAGGTCTGAGTGATCAGATGCGCCCCCTTGTGGAATAACACTCATACTACGCAGGAAGTGCGTGAGCAGTTAGGCTGAAAGCGGAGAAGGTTACTGACGCCAACGTGAGGTGAAACAGCAACTATATTTTCAGCCTTAGAGTGGACACACAATTTTACTTGTTGTGAATTCACTCGCTCAATAGAGGATGCTAGATTTACAAAAAAAAAGCAGGCTAGTGTGATATACAAATGTAAAATGAAGATGACATGGAAGCTTTTCTTTTTCTTTATTAATCAGAAAAATTTGCCTTGGAAAAAAATACATATGAACACCAGACTCATGGCAAGGGGCAATGACAGAAAGATGTGAAAAGGCAGCCGTAGAACAACCTTCAGGAAACAGTTTTATTTTAGTTCACCTTTGTAACATGTAGCTTTACCACAGTAGACAGCAGGATGTTAGTCTGTAAGCATTTTGGAGTGGGTGAGAAAACATGTCCGCAATCAATGTTTTATTTACAGTAAAAAATCTCAAGAAGATGCAAAGAAAAACACATGTTCAGAAATGCTGCAGGAGGCTGTCACTTGTGCGTTTGTTGCAAAGTAAGGCAGCCAAACCAACTTGGAGGCAGTCATCTGTTTTTCCTATTTGTTCATAAAAAGCTTAAAGGTTGAAAATGACTTTGAATTCCAACTTCCCTCTCCTGAACCATATCAAATGCAACATACCTGCAGTTTAATGCTTGTTTGGCACACAAGGATTAAACTGCAGTATTTGGGGTGTTTAGGAAAAGATAGGGAGCTTTTTATTCTGATTTTACTGTACCCTTCCTGTTTCCATTTTCTTTTGTTATTATAAAATGATTATGCATGCAGTAAAACTAATTGGAAACAACAGCTAACGTAATGTTAGTTTCCCTCATCACAGGTATCCTAAGTTGTGTGTGAGTGACCACCACTGTATTCACGTTTATGTATTTCTTTTACTCCAGTGCTCCAATTACCACTGGTACCACTGCTGCGTTCGGTTCACACATCTTTTTATTTTTCGAGCTTCTCATGCTCATGCTCCTTCTTCTTGGTGTTGCTGTCACTTGGACATCTATCACTACCACTATCACCACGGCGTATTGACAGATATACTATTTGTAATTTGGCAGAAGCAGCGAATCAATCAGCTGATAAACTGATGAAAAATGACAGGATTCAAATGTCTCTCATATGCAGTGACACACTTTCAGTTGTTTCTTTTTTTGATAAAGCTGAACATGTCGAAGCTTTTCTTGACACTTTTTCAGCTCTGTGCTTTCAACAGGAAATCATGCATGTCTCTGTGTTGCCGCAATTTACTGAATATTGACATATATCTTAGCTTAAACTATACCTATTCCTCTGATTTAACAGTATGCATGCTGCACATGCAGATTGCAATGTAGAATGTGCTCAAGTGAAGATAGATGTAAACCTACTTAGTTATTTTCACAGATAGCTTTTGCACTGATGATTATGCTTGAGTCACAGGTATATGAGGCTCCTTATGTTCTGTCTTCCACAGTACTAGGCCTTCCTTTGGATTAGCTAGTAGCATCACATGTTGACAAATGGAAACATGTCTTGCAAAATGATGAGTGAAAGAAAATAAACATCCCTGTGTGAGCCAAACATTGTAATCAGTGCAAATATAATGACCTTTTCACAGTGGTCTATAATAACCGAGTTAAATTAAGCTAACTTAAATAATATTGTGTGTAGCAAATTACATGTTAACTGTTGTGCTCCCTTACTGTTGACTGGCTTTTGGACTAACCTCTAAACTCTAACCTTTATACTCACCTCCTGTTCCTTCACCCTGCCCCACAGAGGAAGCCTCCCTCAACCCCTCAATCACTAGTGCCTTGCCTCCAGGTAACATGGCTCAACTGGATGTTCTTCTCTGTCTGCATTTTCTTCTCTGTTTTGCTACCTGTTGAACTGTACTGACATATCTTTATGAAAGCACAATGAGGATAGAAATATAACATGTTATTAATGGGTTTGTGAGAGAATGGTATTGTTAGAATGGGATAGATTCTGATTAATGTAATTAGTTTATCCTTTAAAATATTTTTAAGCTCATGTTAAGAATGTCCATATTTGTTTGACATATGTAAAGTCAGACTATTTCATGTTTCTGTGCAGACTGTCCAGACCCCCCCACAGATCTGGATCTATCAGACCCAGCAGCCCGTAGCGTTCGCCTCACCTGGATACCTGGAAATGACCACAGGAGCGCTGTGACAGGTCACTGCAGCCCTTGTTCTACTGTATTCTCACTTCTCTGAGCCATAGCTAGAGGGTGGTATTCCACTTTATTTTCTGAAAACTTTGTGTGATGATCCTGCGGAGGGTATAGCAAAGAGACTTAAGTGGTAGAGTTTGTTTCAAGTTGTGATTCTTAGAAGGGAAATGATAATGAATGGATGCTTAAACACAAGTAGTCATTACCAAATAAATAATATACAAATCCCATAATGCAACAAAAGCTAATTTTTTACAAAGGAAATCATTTCTGTGCCTTCACTGACAACCTTTTTGTATTTAAAAGCAGAATCAAATGTAGAATCTGAAGCATCAACACTCAGTAAAAGTTGTTCCAGATCCATGCTTCCCATCCTGTTCCTTCAGCTTCCTTTAATGACTCTTTTTAATGCTTTGGGAACTGAGGACACTGATTGTTGTAGTTTTTCACAGGAATCTGTGTCCATTCCTGCTGAATCCAAAATTTCAGCTGCTCAGCAGTCCCTGGTTGTTGTTGTCTGGTTCTCCTCTTCGTGATGCTCCAACATCTGCAGCAGGAGACAGATGTGGACTGCAGGCAGGCAGTCAAGCACACACACTCTGTGTGTATGAAGCCACGCTGCTGGAAGTCCTGCAGAATGAGGTCTGGCATCGTCCTGCTGAAATAACCACGGACCTCCAGGGAAAAGACGTCACCTTGATGGCAGCATCTGTCTCTGAGCTTAGTTGGAAAGAGCTGTGGAGTATGGAGGAAAGGATTATTAGATTTTTAAAAATGGGGGAACATATGATGTATTGCCAACTCCTCCAGAACCTAAAACTCTGGGTAAATGGAGACCCGCTATGTTTGTTATGTTCAGGTACTGCAACTCTAAGGCATATTTTGTCAGGTTGTAAGGTTAGTCTGTCACAAGGCCGGTATACGGGAAGACATAACCAAGTATTAAGAAGCTCAGTTGCAGGTATTGAAGATAAACGAAGGCAGGTGAATTTAGGAGGGTCTAAGGTGAAGAGAGTGGCAATTCAGTTAGAGAAAGTTAATGAGACAATAAGGAGGCAAGGCAGCTTAGAGGATGCTTGTGATTTGGAGACACAGGTAGATTTAGGAGGAAAGCTTGTTGTTCCCCAGGAAATAGTCTCTACAAATCTAAGGCCTGATGTAGTCTTGTGGTCTAAGAGTAGAATGAGTCTATTTCATAGAGCTGACTGTTCCTTGGGAGGCATTAGTCGCAGCAGCATATGAAAGGAAAAAGCTTAGGTATGTGGAGTTGGAGGCAGAAGCAGAGCAGCGAGGATGGAAAGTTAGGATCTGTCCAGTGGAAGTAGGATGTAGAGGATTTGTTGTAAAGTCTGTTGTCTCATTGTTGAGGGAGTTGGGTGTAAGTGGACAGAGTGTGAGGAAAATAGTGAAGGAAATGTCAGATGAGGGAATAAAGTCCAGTCAGTGGATTTGGATTAGAAGAAGCGATAGTAGCTGGGGGCCCAGCAGGGGGAGCACTTTGGGAAAACAGACTCTTGGGAGAAGCAAGGAAGAAATCCAGGACTATTTAAGTGGAGGGTGTGGCCCATGTGAGCCTTTTGAAACCAAGCGGCCATTTCAGATGAGTTGGCCTGTATGACCTTGTATTTGCTAGCATTCTTGGTGACTGTAGGACTGTTTAGGTGAGTTTGTCTGCTGAATCTGCCTGTGTGTCTTGTCCTGCCTCCACCTCTGGCACCCTCTATACTTTCATTACCCCCTACCCAAACCAGGGTTTGAATCCCATTCCTACTTATCTTTACCTCTTCCATTTCTACCCCCTACCCGAACCAGGGTTTGTATCCCCACCCCTCTATGACTGGTGTGCAGTTGGTGAGAGGCTGGGGTAGCTGATGATAAAGCTGCTTGTGGAAGAAAAGATGGTTTTTATGGTGTGAGGAGCAGTGATGGCTGGCATTAGGGGAGTGACTCTGGGATGCCAGTGATCACTGTCTAGCCTCTTGGAGGTGTCGTGGGCCCAACTGGACGAAACACAGATGAAAGGAGGTTCCCACATGATGACCCCAATGACATGTTGGCCAGCACTGATCACTGGTCTATAGAGGGATTATAGGGATCAGGTTTTTCATTAGCAAGTGAGACCGTATTAGAAGATTAATTGTTGAATTTAGGGAATTATTCACTGAGTCTGGTCCATTTTGTTTGGAGCACAAGTTTCTGGTGTTTGCTTTGAATTGAGAAATATTCTTTTGAATTTATGAGAATGATTCTGTGATAAAGTTGAACAGCTGTATAGGTTTTCAATACTACATGTATCTTAAATTTTGATTGTTTGAAAATAAGTCCCAGTAGGGATGGGCTGATCAGAAGAGAATTCACAAAGAAGAAGAAGATGATGAATAACAAAGAGAAAAAATGTGAAGACCATAGGTGCCTCAGACCATTTTGACTGTTTTCATTCCTTCATAAAGCAGATCTTTGTTCACTTTGACATCTGTCTTTTCTACAGCAAAGCAAAGGTAAATGACCAACAACAGTACCAACACAACCAAGAGCAGCCCACAGCTCAGTCTATTTCTTATATATATTTCTGAAGCTACCATGCGACAGCAAAGCACTCCAACATGCAGATGTGTGTTTGCCAAGTCCAAACACAGAGTTGGCAGAACCATGTTTGATGACCAAGAGTCTGGTGAATGCTCCTTTTATACCCAATACTGACACCCCCGCCTGTGAGCAATTAATCTGCTGATTTTTAAAATCTTGCATAACACAGTTCAAATTTTCTATTTATTGTTGGTTCTCTAACTACTTTTTTGGAGTGTCTTGCTTCATCAAATTGATATTTTCCCAATACAACACAGTTGGTCAGTGAAGACTCTACACACTTTGGACTTGTGTCTGTGAAAGGTTCAAATGAATAAAAAAAGACAGATTAAAGTGTTTGTTGCATTTGAGATTACTCCCCATCCATAAATGAAAGAACTGAATTTCAGAAGGGACTCTTTATCAAACACATGAAGCAACAACCGCTGTTGGTCCACCACACTGGTAGGACAAGAAGCCATTAAATCTTATAGTCCCTGAAAGTCTTTCAAAAGTTGACATCTAATATTTCTACAGCACAACTATTGAATTCTTTACCTCTTCTCATGCCAGTTGTTTTACTCTTCAGAGTTCTTGGTTCAGTTTGAGGAAGATCGATGGGAGCCGGACAGGTGGCAGAACCTGTCCACTTACCCCGGAGACCTCAACTCTGTCATCTTGCAGCTCAAACCCTTCGTCAACTACCAGTTCAGGGTCATTGCTATCAACTCAGTGGGTCAGAGTAAGCCAAGCCACCCTTCACCACGATACAAGACCAGTGGAGCAGGTTAGGAGCTCTGCTCACACACTCTGAAAGAATGTGTGTTCAATCTCTGTCATTATAAGTTTGAATTGAATTGTCTTAATCAGCTGGTTCAGTTTTTTTTTTTACTTTATCTGCTCTCAAAGTTTGTGAAGAATATTTTTAAGCCCAAGCTTCCTGGGAAAAGACAAAATGTAAAAAAGTGTTTCAGATCTTTAAAAGAGTTTGCTTCTGAAATTTGAAAGATTGAATACAGTACTGTTATAAGCTGGACAGTGGATCTTCCATCTACCCCTGTTGGCATTTTATATGTTAGAGCTGAATTTGATCAATCAAAATGGATTTTGCTTTTTGAAAAACAAGCCCCAGATGCTATTCCCAGAGGTTTAAGAGGATGGGGTACCAAGAAAGACAATATGGAGATCATCTGGGAGGTAAGCCATGCACAAGACCACACATCCTGCATGTAAGATTCTGCTAAAATAAGCAATATGAACAATAAGACACATATGTGTTGTCTGCTCTGTGACCATAGCAATGAAATCATAGGTAATCTGGAACTTTAAAAAAAAAGAAAGAAAATGTAACCTGTTAAACTTTAAGTGCACAGCAAAATACTTAAATGATGTACAGAAAAAACTGTGAGAAAAGATTCTAAAATGACAAAACTGACAGATTTGGATGAACTGTGTTTTATGGTCAAACATTCAAACAGTCCTGGAAATGTTGAATCTTCTCATGTATTCTGTCAGGAGTGTTTTTCTGAACCACCCAATATCAGTTGCAATTGGCATGAAATGTGTTCAGTGGTATTTACACACACAGAAAAGCTCTGAAAGTTCTACCGGTTTCTGATTGACTTCCTGCAACTGCTTAATATATACTTGTATCACTGTTTTGTGCCATACAAACCTTAAGTCAGTAGTAGTTTGAGGGCAATGACCAGATGCTGTAAAAACATGGTACCTTAGGATGCGCTTCAGATTTGGCACAGAGGAAGGCTCACTTAGTGTCAGTTATGCCCAAAACATTGAAAGATATCAGAACAATACCCTAAAATTTGCTTTCTTAGTCATTGTACAACTTCAAACCACAGGAAGGGTCCACATAAAGTAACAGCACAACCTTCCACGAACTGGAATTCCTTCAAAGAATGAATGAATGCCATTCTAAGTCTGATTATATAAATTCTATGTCAACATTGCAGTTTGTTGGCATAGTCACCAACATGTTCCCATGCGTGATGTGATGTATGACTCTGCCTAAAAAGCATCTACAGAGAGAATAGGTCAGTTTGTTCAAAGTTGTATCTTGTGTTTTTTCAGCCCCTGCTTGATCTGGAGAGAAACGGCCAAAATCTGCACTACAGTGTGTCGTGGAGACAGAAAGATTCTGTGGAGGAGTGGAATAATGTGACCACGGTGCAATCAAACCATGTTGTCCACAACACAGAAACTTATGTGCCTTATGAGATCAAAATCCAAGCCAGGAATGAATTTGGACAAGGACCAGAGTCAAATGTGGTCATTGGATACTCTGGAGAGGACCGTGAGTATATTTACTAGATGCAGCCAACATTACATGAAAAAAGCTGCGGCATTTTCGGTTTAGATATTTTCCATATGAGAAAATTGTCATCATATTGTCACTTCACTTGGACAAGAAAACCACTAAAGGAATTTTAGAAAAGTTAGTGACATTTCACACCTCTTGGTTTGTTCAGAGCCCACCGAAGCACCCACTGACCTGCGGGTGTCAAAGGTTGACAACACCACAGCAAACATCCATTGGAAGCCTGTGGACCTGAGCTCTGTCCAGGGGGAGTTCAAGGAGTACAGAGTGAGACTGGCAGCAGTTTGATTAAAACAAACTTCAGAGAGATACCATGTTATTATTCATCTATACAGCCCAAATCACAACAAATGTCCTCTCGAGGCACTTCAGAGATACTATGCATATTTCTCATCCATTCCCCCAGTTTTCCTTTTTATTCCATTTTACCATATGTGACTGTCACCTGTTCTTTCCTCCTTTACTTCCCAGTTGTACTATTGGCGTGAGGCCAGTCAAGTTCCAGGCCTGATTGTCAGCAAGGAGAAGAAGACCAAAGGTTTCTACACCACCGTGACAGAACCATCTGGCATTCTCAGTGACCTAGTGCCCTACTCTAAATATCAGATGTACATGGTTGTGGCCAACAACCGCTTTGAGAGTCAACAAAGCAACATGGTGGAATTCACCACCAAGGAGGGAGGTGAGAGTACAGCACTGCTGACCAAGACGTCACATCCAAGAGAAGATGTCCTGTGATATATCACGTTTTGATATCCAGTTGTACCACGTTGAATTCATGCAAAACACAGACCAGTTTTACAACCTATTAGAATTTTTCAGCTCTATGATTTGCCCTCTGTAGAATTACAACAGGCAGCACAAATATATTTGTTTGCAAGATCTATTTGAAATTAAATTTGAAACTCGCAAGTCTTAATTTTTCCCGTAATGGGGGCTCTGTGTAATCTCAAATGTATAACAAGTTCTGCCTGCTGTGGGACCATGGATGACAAGTATGCTTTTCAGTACAAATCTTTAAGTAGAGAAAGGCTCAGAAAAACCTAAAGACAAGCCATCTATCCTTCTGCGGACGATAGCAGCTGCCAGTGATGAGGATGAGCCATCCAGGATCCATTCATCCATCCATCCATCCATCCATCCAACCATTGTCCTCCACTTATCTGAGGTCAGGTTGCAAGGTAACAGGTTCAAAACAGAAAACCAGACATCCCTCTCCCCAGCGACACTCTCCAGCTCCTCCTGGGGGATCTTGTGGTGCAGATGGGATATATAATCCTGACAGTGATTTCTAAGTCTGCGCTGGGGCCTCCTCCCAGTTGGACGTGCCCAGAAAACCGCCAAAGGGAGGTGACCAGGAGGTCTGACTTAGCTGACTCCTTTTTATGTGGAGGAGCAGTAGCTCTATTCTGTTCCCTCCAGATGGCCGAGCTCCTCACCCTATCTCTTAGGCTGAGCCCAGCCACCCTCTGAAGAAATTGTTGGTTACGTGCTATAACACCAGATTCTATGAATATAGGTGCAGCCCCTTAAGGTTATCACTAGTGAGTTTATCCCTTGCGCACATGTGCAGCACTGAGAAACTTTAATCCATGCCCACCTGTTGAGTGGGGAAAAAGGGGACCCTTTCTGAAGCTACATTTTGTGCATAAGATGAAGGCTTTTCAGAAGCATTCAGCGCAGCTATGGCACAGTACTCTGGGATAAAAGGCTCAAAGTGCTTTCCTTCTGGGATTGTATGCTCTCATAGTCTAGAGCAGAGGCGGCCAACCAGCCAGGGACTTGGAGCCAATTTTTTTACGGTGATACTGCAGAGTCTCATTATGTACGCACGCACACACACAGAATGAAATATTAACAACTTACCATGTCACAAATGTAACACACCCCTCACTATGAAACAGGAGATTGACAAAAATGTGCTTAAACTCATCCCAAGACTACAGGCCTGACTTTGGCTCTGCCAGATTCACATCACACTGCAAGTCCTGCCTACCAAGACCAGTGGCTAGTTCACTAATAAAGGACCACGCTTGTACGGATTTGAGTTAAGTTGATTTTTATTGCATGTTAGGATAGGGAGCACAGTTGATGCAATGTGGGGGAGGAGTAGAGATGGGGTAAAGGGATGATGGGGTGGAGGGAGGGATTGAGACTTTGGGTGGGGGAACCATCTCTCTGCATCACAGGAGCCCCATGGTTCCTGTGTGAGAATGAAAAAAGAAGAGAGAACAATGGAAAAGAGGGGTTTGATAAACCTCTACAAAAGCATCCAACAAACAGAATGTGTGAGAAAAGGTTTTTTTTTTTTTTTTTTTTTTTTTTTTTTTTTTTTTTTTTTTTTACCATATTGTTGCTTTGAACTCAGTGAGACTTCTGGTATTGTTTGCCTTCAGTAATCCTCCTCAAATCTGGCTTGTATTCCATTGTGGCCACTTGGAGCAGTTCTTTCACATGTGTATCAGTCAGAACAGATCGATGCTTTGATTTCACAAGTTTCAGAGTGGAAAACAAGGACTCACAGACGTATGTTGACCCAAACATTGAGAGTAGCTTGAGTACCGCCTGTTTGACATTTGGGTATTTTTCCATAGGCACTATCACTTCCTTGTGTGGTTTCATCTGGTGCTTAACCAGTCAGGTAGTTTGACAGTGAGTTTTTGATTTTTCCATTCCATCATTAAGAACATGTAGATTGTGAGAGATGGCGGACACACAACGGCGTAGGAAGTCCACAAATCGTCTTAGCTCAGCACTTTCCTTTGATGCCATTTTTGGCCAAGCATGTAATTTGTCTCTGAAAGCTTTGGCAATTACAAAGGGCTGGTTAAGCAGATCCCATGCTGAGTAATATGAATCTTCTGAGCCAATCAGAAAATAACCTTCTATGGCTTCTTTAACTGTTCCTCCAACATACCTTTTGAAGAAAGATTTTTTTTTTCTGAAATTGGAATATTTTCCCTTGCAATTAGTCTCAAATGATGACTTCCAATGATTAAACTTGAGTGGATCGCCACTGAAGATGGTTGGTTCTGGAATGGGTAGCCTATTCACTGACATTGCCACAGCCAAGACCTTTACAAGCTCTCCTGTGTCCTCCTGAAGCCCACTTACTGGGGCTGCATTTCTCAGAGGTTGTGAATGCTGATACAGAGTTTACCTGATTGCTTGCTCTGCTGTAGGAGGTTCAGGATTCTGTGCTTCCAGTCCATGGAGTGGACGAAAGTCTGTTTCGTCATAAACTTGGAGCCTTGCTTTAGCTGCTCTTAACGGTTTTAGCTCCCCCAAACACTCAAGCTCTCTTTTTAAGTCTTCTACAGACCTTTGTCTTGCAGCATTTTCTTCTTGCTGTTCTTTAAGAGAACAGCCTCTTGTTCTTCCCTTTTTATTTTGCATTCAATCTCTTCCCTTTCTCTTTGAAGACGACTAGTTCGACTATCACTCCCTCCAGGATATACACCACGCCATTAGTTCTTTATTACTGATAGATTTATTCAAATCCACTGTCGAACTAAACAAAACAAGAACACAATAAACACATCACAGAATGAAAAACTATATCTACACGTGACAAAATGTAATGATAATAATAACAAACGTACCTCGCTGGCTGCACAAACCCAAGAGGGGTGAAAACAGGCAAACACAATTTCTTCAGAAATTCTTCCAGGAATGGACAATGCAAAGGAAAAGAAACTTCTTGAATTAACTTAAATTTTCTTTCTTTACCTCCCAAGCGTAGCAAAACCCATGCGCATCAGCTTGGCTTCATGTTTGTTGCCATCAACAACAATTCAAGGATGCAACACAGTCCTTGAACAAGGTTCCTGCCTTGTACTTAACAAATCAGCACAAAAGAAATTCAATAACCAATACAAGCAAACAAACATATCAAATTATGTCAAGGTTAAATAAACAAAACATTGATTCCTTTTATGGCAGATAAAGACATAGTTTTCCGAAACTCAAGGAGCCCTTCCCTCAGTACAGCTTCTTTCATCCTCGGATATTTCAATCATCTCCATCTCTGTCGCAGCTTCATCAGTGACAAGCGGGGCTCTTAAGCAGTCCGTCTCTGCAGTAAATGGGTCAACGAGGAGCGTGATCTGTGGCCTTTTCCAATGTAGGTCCTCGAATGGGGCCGTAAAACTCTCCTGAACTTTTTCCAACAGCGCTGCGTATCCAGCTGTTTCCATTTTCAGGGCGACAGCGGTGGCTGCGCTGCTTGCTTTGTGCAGAGTGGGGAAAATGCGCTAATTCTCCTTTTTGAAGATGTGCGTTGAAGAGCTTAAGTTTGCTGAACGCAAACACACTTTGCACCAGGTCAGGCATCATTTTGAATTTCCCCTGCAGAACCATGTTCAATTCGTCCAAATGTGACAGCGCAGCAGCAGCAGTGTTGGGAAAGTTTACTTTCTACATGAACTAGTTCAAAGTTCAGTTCACAAATTTGAAAATACTAGTTTAATTTCAGTCCATAGTTCTTGACTCAAATTTTTTTAACTAAGTTTACAGTTCCAAAAATGAACTAGTTCATAGTTTTTTTTTTTTGTTTGTTTTTTTTTCAATAGGTTGCTGCGAGCTATTACATTTAAAAATTACTGCCATAGCCCATATAGTACCACAGACAGCAATTATTTTATCAGTTTTAACAATGAAACTATGTGTCAGATTTCATCTTCATATCCAATTTTGAATCTTTATCCAACCAGGGTTTACATTAGCATTGAGAGGACAGCCCTCAGAATACTGGCATTTCCCCATTTGTTGCCACCTGTTCAGTCCACACTAGTAGCCAGTTGCAGCTTTCACCCCCAAAAGGAACCTAAAGAAAGCAATACTGGAGAAATCTATCAGGCCGGTTCTACAAACAAATTACAACTTCAAAGTGCAAAACATTTAAACATTATTTATTTGTTCAATAAGTCACTTTTCTTTTTTTGGGAATGTGTCATTACCGGACGTGTTCGCCCAAAGAAAAAGAAAAGTTCGGTCATGAGAGTCCAATATTCAGCCCAAATTTTAAAAAAAAATCCAATAACTTAAAAAGGGTCAGTCAGTGTCAATGAACATGGACAGTGCTACTACTTTCTGTCCAGTGTGAGTGAAAATACCCTAACTGAATGAAGATTTGTCACTGGTTACAGTCCACATAAATAACTACAAGAATAATAATAACTAATGAAAATTAAAATGATGTCCTAAAGTGTTTACTTTACTTTCTGTCCAGCCTAAAAAGCCCTTATCTGAAAGAAGATCCTCTGTCACTGGTCACAGTATGGTCTCTCCCAAGTGGATCTGCTGTTTCTTGCTTCCTGTAAAAACAAGATATGGTCTGTTCTTTTTATGCAGTTCACTTCTGCACACCAATATGCTCATCTACATTTAATATACCTTCAAATCTTTTTGTTGGCTTTTAAGATCAGCTACTTCTCAAAGTTGGCATCTCCTAGCCAATTCCTTCTGGGTCTGAATGAGATGAAACAAGAAATTTTGACATTGTGATTGTGGCAAAAGTGGTAACAGTAATCTGTATTAAATTAATTGTGTACTAAGGCAATTACAATCCCTATTAGCTGCATAAGCATTAGAATAATATCACCAAGAAAAGAACTATAATTGAGGCTGGGTATTTACTGTACTTATTACCAAAGCATAGTAATTATGGAATATAATCACAGTTCATCCCTACCTGAATATTAGACCACCGACGCTGAAGAGCCTCTCTACTGGAGCGCTAGAGGGCAGTGCAGTGTTGTGTTTTATGACTGGCTTCTCCAGACGACCTGCCAGTCTTGTGCTCAGTGACTGCAAGAAGCTCTTTATTAGGGGATGGCATGTAATGAGACCCTCTGCAGCTGTGGGCTTTATGCTCTCATCCAACAGGCCATGCACATGATATTCCAGTTGCACAATGGTTGGAGCCAGGTAGCCAAGAAAGATGTTCTTCTCTGCTAGGATGTTTAGTGCAAGTGCTAAAGGCCTCATCACATTGACAAACTCGTGTGTGAAGTTGATTTCATGTGGGGAGAATCGATGAAAGCATAACTCATCACTTACCGTGTGTAGGATCAGCTTTTCATGTAGGGGAGTGGAATCATTTGCAGGGGAAACCTCAGCCACATTCAGCTCTGCCTTGGTTGTTAGTGTTGCAATGTGAGAGAGTCACTCCATGGCAACAAATACTGAGTTCCATCTTGTCTCATTTGGCACAACAAAGCCAATCCCAAGCTTTTCCTCCACAGCATCAGAAGCCTTTGGACTTCGCTTAACCCATTTCCACAGAGCAGATGCTTTTGCAAAAACAGCCCTCGACACTGTTTTGTAGCTTTGTTCAGTTACCTTTTCCGTGTCTTTGGCCACTAGATTCAAGGTGTGAGCCATGCATCTTCTGTGAGGGGGGAGAGAGCGAT
Source organism: Leuresthes tenuis (assembly GCF_036924035.1). Classification (NCBI taxonomy): domain Eukaryota; kingdom Metazoa; phylum Chordata; class Actinopteri; order Atheriniformes; family Atherinopsidae; genus Leuresthes; species Leuresthes tenuis. The sequence continues at coordinate 37,724,905 of NW_027325357.1, forward strand.
GATCCAGACCTGAGACTCAGGCTGAGACTCATGCTCCATCTGGTCATCTTCATCTGAGCTCTCACTGGCAGCAGCAAAGGCAGACTCTGGTTCATTTTCATCTTCACTTTCAGTTTCATCAAATTTGACCACTCTCTCTGGCTCTTCAGTATCAATAGCAACATCCATCCTAAAACAGTTGAACCCCTTAACAAAATTTGCAGCGTTGTCTGTTACTGTACACACAACCTTGTTGTGGATTTTGAATTCTTTGTTAACGTCTGACAATAATTTTGCCAACACATGATGTGTATGTGCTCCTTTGATCCGCCAGCATGCCAGTACTGCAGAGTGTCTTTTAGAAACATCAGTTTTGTTTAGCCAGTGGACAGTGATGCCCATAAATGCCTTGTTCACAGCTGCCCAGCAATCTGCTGTTGTGCACATTACATCAATCTCAGAGAGTTTAGTCTTAAACTACCACATTTTCTTCAAATTTCTTGTTTAGCTGTGTCTATACTTTTTTTCTTGATGGCATGGATGGCTGCAACCCCTTAATTAAGTTCATGAAAGCTGAAAGCTGGCCTTTCCACCTTACTCAAAGGCTGCAGGTCTCCGACAATATACTGCAAAACCAGGTCGTCCAGCTGCGGCTGGGAGATGAAGGCAACGGAGCTGCCACTGTACGCCGTTAATAACTTTTTGGCTGGTAGATGGTCTGTTTTGGCTTGCAGTTGCCGTGTCTTTGGATTTTTTTTCACTAGCGCACACCTTGACGGGTGCTTCAGTTGAATGTGTCGTGTCAGGTTTGCTGTTGACGTCGCAGATGTTTGGAGTTTTTTATGCAAACCCGGCGGCAAAGTTTACAATTAAAAGTTAGATTTTTCCCACCTGGGTCATCACTGACTTTTTCATAAAAATCTTTAAAGTCTTCATTCGAAGATGAGGTAGTGCAGCCGTCATTGGTTTTTTCCTCCATGCTTCGCACTTAGCTGAACGGTGAGACTCTGTGGTGGCTGGTGTTGCCAGATTGGGTGTTTTCCACTACATATTAAGGCCTGTTTTAGGCGGGGTTTAGTCTGAAAGGCTCAATGAACTAGCACACTCATGAATGGAGTTAAACTGTGAGAGAGCGCCGTTCACAAACGCCAGAATGAACGCGTTCATAATAAGTTAATACCACAGAAGTACAGTACATTCGCCCAAAATATGAATGAGTTCATGAACAATCGTTCAGGCACTACACTGAGCGACAGGTCACCAGTTCAGCGATCAGATTCACGAGCTGCCTGTGATTAAGAGCATGTGTGCATATGTAGTTGACCATTTCCATCACTGGCTTCATGACGTCGTCTAAATTCAGCGTTTTAGACACAGCTGCTCCTGATGGCTGATGCAGTGGAAATCCCAAAACTCAGGAAATTATTGCATGTCCATTCACAGATCCAATCATTGAGGCAGCCCCACCAGTGGCTATTGCTGTTAGCTTCTATAGCGGCAGATTGGCTTTCTCAAAAACGTCAGACATTTTTTATTTCACATCAATGCCTTCCTTCTGTCCTTGAATGGCAAAATGTCAAAGTGTTCATCTTTAACCACACAATTTCCTGACACTGACCGTGCAAATATAGCCAACTGCGGTTTGTGCTGAATGTCGCAAAATTCATCCAATGCCACACTGAAATGTGCACATTTCTGAACAGCAGAGTAACTCTGATTCAGTTGCCGTATTGATGTCAGATATTCTGCGTTCAACTGTGGGGACAGTTGAAGGTCTTTGATGGAATCTTTCAGCTTTTTATTTTCTGGAGCCAAGGTTTCAATCACGTCAGTGAGACAGTGTCTAACAACGCGCCACCCCTTGCAGAATGAAAGAGTGACTGTCTCAGCATATTTGGCATACTGTTGGAACATCTGGGTCTGATTTTTTTCAGCGTGTTTAATTTGTGCTTGCAGTTCAGTACCTTCGGGGAATTC